>NC_133621.1:299892645-300110145 GCF_048593235.1 Sminthopsis crassicaudata | reverse complement strand
TGCTTATTGACCAGCTGTCTCCCGAAGAAAGCTTCCTAGCTCTTCCTTTAGGGCTTGGCGGCCAGATTTTGCCCGTTCTTAGGGGACTTCCTCCCTCTCCTTGAATGTTCTAAAGGTCCTTAAAATGATCTTTCCCCCCATCACCCGTCATCTGCAGAGAAGTCAAGCCCTGCTCCCTCTGCCAACAGAACTAGCTCCTGGAGGGCAGAGACTGAGCCAGTTTTCATTTCCACCCCCCCCCCTTCTCATCCCTAGCACTCTGCCCTGGGCCTAGTAGGTGCTTAAGGTTTGAGATGAATGAAGGTAGGGCCTAGCAAAGGAGCTGGGGGGGCAGGGCTGTCAGAGCTGCGGCCCTCAGGCCGGGCCAGGCCAGGCCAGGGCATTCCAGGCACAGAGGAAGCAGGAGCCGAGCTGGGCAAGAAGAGGCGGGAAAGTGCCCGGCGCTGGCCAGTTGTCCCCGGGCCAAGGAGAATCCAAACCCTCGGTTCTTGTGGACCTTTTAAAACATTTTTAAAGCCCTTCCCATGTTTTATTTCATTTAACCCCTAAAACTGAAAGGAGCCCACAGGCGGGTGCCAAGTCCCTCACTAGAGGGGAAACTGAGGTGCCGAAAGTTGAGGTAACCCACCCCCCAGTGGGGTCCTCTGGCTCCCAATCTCCCCCCCCCAAATGATGTTTCCTATGAAGCAGCAGCACGGACTGAGTCAGAGGAAGGAACAGGGTGTTAAGCACTTAGGGTGTCCCAGGGCTGGGCTAAGTGCTTACAGATATTGGGAAGCAGGTGCCCTTATGTGCCCATTTTACAGCTGAGCAAACAGAGGACCCGGCAGTCTGTTGGCCCTGGCCTCCCAATGGGCTGGGGACTGGGGGGAGGGGGGCACTGCTGTATCTCAGGTGCTTTGAACTACAAAGGAGGATGCCGCAGGGGAGTCTGGAAACCCCTGAAACCGGCCAGCATCCTTCCAGTGCCCAGGCTGACTAACCCAGGGATGCCAGCCCTCGGGCATGGGAGCAACAGGGAGGAGAGCAGGGGAGGAGGGAGGAGCAGGTGAAGGGAGGATTGTCGGGAGGCTCAGGAAGGGGAAATGAGCAGGGAGAAGGTAAGGGAGGAGGCCCAAGAAGAGGAGGGAGGGAAGGGGAGGGAGCAGGGAGGGCTAAGGGGGAGGAGAGAAGGGAGATGAGACTAAGGGGGAGGGGAGAGGAGAAGGGGAGGAGCAGGGAGGACTGAAGGTGGATCACGGAGGGGAGATGGAGACTAGAGGGGGAGGAGAGAGAAGAAGGAGAGGAACAGGGAGGACTGGAGGTGGATCACGAAGGGGAGGGGAGATGGAGACTAAAGGGGGAAAGGAAGGGGAGAGAGGGAGGGAGCAGAAAAGGAAAGGTTAGTGGGGGGAAAGGGAGAGGGAGGGGAAGAGGGGGGAAGGGAGAGAAGGGAGAGGGAGGGAGGCGGAGGGAGGAGGGAAAAGGCTTGGGGAGAAGGTAGGCCAGAGGGGGCGGGGCCTGGAGGGGCGTTTCCGGACGAGAGGGCGGGGCTCCTCCTCGAGCTCAGACTGGTGGCTTCGTTGGAGGGCGGGGCCTTCGGGAATCCTTTTTGTTCAAACCGCCCAATGGGCGCGCGCGGGGGGCGTTGCCGGGCTCCGGGGGCGGTTGCCTCGGCCTCGGCCTGTTGGCGGTGACAGAGGCGGCTCGGGCAGAACGGAGGCGCCCCCGAAGCTGCGCGGAACACTCGCCGCGCGCGCCCATCGGTCCCAGCTCGCGCCCGCTTTGTCCTCGCGCCTCTCGTGCGCGCGCACCGCGTTCCCTCGGTAGTCACCAACGGACGCGGACGCGGACGCGGACGCGGACGCGGAGGGCGGGGAGGGACGGAGCGGTCTCCGCAGGTACCGGGGCGGGTCCCTCCGGGCCGGGGCCGGGCCGGGAGATGAGGGGTGGGGAGGGGGAGGATCGGGCGCGGGCACGGTGCCCTCCTCGGTACCAGGATGCAACTGTGCCCCCAAGAGTTACCCGCCACAGCCCGGGCACGGCGACTGCCCCTCCTCCTGGGTGCCCGCTCTGTGCCGGGCACAGCTGCCCCCGAGCCTGGCCCGGTGACTCCTCCTCCTGTCTGCCCCCGTGCCAGGCGCAGCTCCCGGGCCGCGGAGCCCCTCCCTGGGCAGGGCTGGGCAGGACGGTGCCCACCAGCCTCGTCTCACACAAACAATCCCCCCTCCGAGTCTCCCAGCGCTCAGTGCCAGGGCCTGGCGCCTTTCCATCCCCTGGGCCAGAGTTGTGTTGGTTTTCCCAGTGGAAGGGATGGGGGACTGGCCACAGCCCGAGGGCATCCTCCCCGTGCCCGCGCCCCAGATGCCCCTTTACCCGCTATCTGCCAGGGCGCCCGCCAAAGTTGGGCACGGTCCCCCGGCTCATGGGGTCTCGGGGCACCGGGCCCCTCCCCCCACGAAAGCACCTCAGAGCTGAGGGGAGCTCCGAGTCGGGGCAGGTGCAAGTGGGGCTCAGCCGCTGAGGGGACGGGGCTGCCCGGGCTGCCCGGGGCTTGTGCCAGGCGGCCTGGGAGGGGGGTCTCCCCAAACTTTGTTGGCAGTCGGGCGCAGGTCCCGAGTGCGGGCGGCCTGAGCCGCGGGGATCCCACTGCAGGAGCGGGCACCGGGCGGCCCCTAGATCAAAATCACCTGGCAGGGTCGGGTTGGGGGGTGTCCTGGCGGGCGCTGGGGGGGGGGGGCTGCCGCCGCCGGGGAGACTGGGACCAGGCGGCTCTCGTTGCCCAGAGTTGGAGGAGCGGGACGGGGAGCGGGCGGTGGGGGGCCGGGCGCCCGGGTCTAGCCCCTCCTGCCCCTGCCACAGACTTGCCGGACGATGACAGACGAGTCCTTCCTTTCTAAGCAGTTTTTTCTCCTCTCAGGCAGGGGGCTCCCTTGGAGCGGGGTGGCCGCCTCTGGGAGCCCCGGGCCGGCGGCGGCAGAGGGGCAGCCCACCTGTCCGGGTCCCCGTCGGGAACACGGGGGTCTGAGGGGGAGGACGGCAGCGGTGGCCTTCTCCCTGGGCCACAGAACGCAGGACGGGCAAGAGCTCGGCAGCTTGGGGGGCCTACCACCTTTCCAGCCCCCGTGATGTGGGGAGGTGGATGTCATCAGCAGAACCAGACCCGGCTTTGTTTTGAGGCCTCGGGGAGAGACTCCACCCCAGCACGGGGGAGGGGGCTGAAAAGGAAAGAGCTGCTGCCGCTGCCCGCGTGGGTGGGCATTGAGAGACACCGGTGGGGCAAGGGGGTGGGGCAGACTAGATGGGGATGGGGGGTGGGGGAATGGAGAAAGGGTCAGAGGGCAGCTGTCTGCCTACCCTTCCTACCCAGTGGGCAGCCCAGCTCACCGAGCAGCCGGCAGGTCTACGAATGGGCTCCTTGGCCAAGCAGACATGCGGCTTCTTGCTTCTCGGGAGAGGTCTGTCCCTGCCCGCCGAACCAGACCTTCTCGTTCTCCCAGCTGGCAGACGCTGCCACCCCAGCAAGGGCCCGAATCGGGCCACAAAGTGGGGCCGTCAGAGCACGGAGGCCCCCCCAGAGCCTGGGCTCTGAGTCGGGGCTCCCCTCCCGGCCTGGGGCAGCCAGCCCCCTCCCACCAGCTGCCTCTGCTCGAAGGCTTTCAAACGGCCTTGAGAGCTCCCTCCGGAGGCTGTGAGGTTGGAGCGCAGAGAGCGGCAGGGGCAGGGGGGGCGCGGGGGAGGCTCTTCCAGGGGCAGCTTCCACTCGTCCATTTACTCGTCTGTAAAATGAGTTCGATAATAGCGGAGAGGATCAAAAGAAACGAGTGGCCGCCACGTGCTTCTGCTCATGAAGCGCGCTCCCTGCGGGTGGCGGTTAGCTCGGGCTAAGAGTGCTTGCCTGTGGCCTGTGCCCCCCAGAACGGGGCACAGAAGGGCACTATCGGGGTCGGGGGCAGAGACGTGCAGAAGTGAGCTTTCCTTCAGGGTCGGTCTCCCAGGAGGAGATAATGCTCATAAAGTCCAGAGAGAGCAGATTCAGTAAAGCTGTGCCAAGGGGCCGAGCAGAACGGAGGAGGGGGAGAGGAGGGTGGCGCTTTATTTACCCCGGGCCTAGTTCCCCGGAACCGTGGCTGCCGACCTTGTGGGGGGCCTGAGCCTCGGCTGATCTCGGCCCGGAGCTGGCGCCCTGCAGAGGACCTCTCGGGCCCAGCCCGGCTCCCCAGGGAGGAATACGTCTGGGGCATCTCGTCCCTCCCTTCAAGGCCACCCAGTCTCCTCAGGAGTCCCGGAAAGTGGCACCAGGTCACCCGTGAGTGAGCCCTTGTTGGGCTCCTGCTTCTCACATTCCTTTTTCTTTCTTTCAGGAATTTCTAGAGCAAAAAAATACCCATGATGTCTCGCCGCAGTCAGCGCTTGAGCCATTATTACCAGGTGGATGATGACGGAGGCAGCAGCAGCAGCAGCGGAGGGAGCTCCCTGACCGCCGTCCAGCACCCTGCCTTCAAGGACAGCCCTATCAGGTGAGCCAAAGCGACTCCGGGTCCCAGCTGCCCGGGCGGCCTGGGGCTCTGGCACCCCCGGGCGGCCGGGGGCTCTGGCATCCCCTGGACGGCAGGGGGCTCTGGCACTTCCGGGCGGCCGGGGGCTCTGGCACTCCCGGGCGGCCGGGGGCTCTGGCATCCCCTGGACAGCAGGGGGCTCTGGCACTCCCGGGTGGCCGGGGGCTCTGGCACTCCCGGGTGGCCTGGGGCTCTGGCACCCCTGGACAGCAGGGGGCTCTGGCATCCCCCGGGCAGCAGGGGGCTCTGGCACTCCCGGGCAGGTCGCCTTCTGCCCCCACCTTGGGTGGAGGGATCCCTCTGTGCTTTCTTTGCCCACAAATATGAGGATTTCCTGTCCCCTTCTGCCACAAACAACCTGGGGTTTGCTACTGCCTTTCTCTCTGAGAACAGGAACTGGGTGGGGGGCAGCTGTGAGCATCCAGACGGCTGGAAGTCCTGAGGCCCAGCGGTGGGCACAGATCCCTTCTCCGGGGTTCCAGCGTGAGCCCCGAGCCCCCAACAGCACAGGCCGCCACGCAGGTGAAGGGCTTGTGGATGAGGGCTCAGGGCTGCCGGCTTCTCTCTGAATGCCTCGTCCTAGGGGGGTTTGGGGAGAAGGCCTGGCCCACGGCAGCTGTGGCTCGTTCAGTGCTGCTGCCCGTTTAAAACTCACTCATCTGCTTAAGGACCAACACTAGGAAAAGAGGGCCTCGAGGGTCCTTTCTTCTCCTCCTGGGAAGCCTCATTCCCCAGCCTCCTCCCGCCCTGTCTCTCACCCCCTCTTGTCCCTGCTTTTCATGCTTGCTGCCCACAGGACTCTGAAGAGGAAATCTAGCAGCGTGAAGCGCCTCTCACCGGTCCACCTCGGGGGCCCTGCCTCCAATTCTCAAAGCACCTACTACAGCGAATCTGTTGTCAGTGAGACTTACATTGGGAGACCTCGGGACACCTTGGGGGCCAGAACCAGAAGCTCCATCCTGAATGATGAGCACCTGGACAGCGATTCCTATTGGAGTGAGTGTGGGAGCTCCCAGACCCACACACTTGGGGGTTTGAGAGGAGGAGAAAAGATGCTCCCCACTTCTGTCTTTAATTTCTAGGGATGGGGCAGCTGGGAGGTGCAGTGGATAGAGCACCAGTCCTGGGGTCAGGAGGACCTGAGTTCAAATCTGGACTCAGACACTTAATAATTCCTAGCTGTGTGACCCTGGGCAAGTCACTTAACCTCAAATGCCTCAGCAAAAAAATTATATATATATATATATATATATATATATATATATATATATATATATATGCTGTTTGCACAGGTGGGGACCCACTGGTGAGAAGGAGGAGAGGCACAGGAGATACTGAGAGCAGCAAGATTAATGGCCTGACTGAGGGCAAAGTCACCTATGATACCTATGGATCTTCCTCAGGATATTCCTCTGAGGATGACTACACAGGTAGGTAGCCCCTCCTCCTCGGGGAGCCCCCTCCCTGAGCAGTGCTCCCCTTCCTGGGAAAACCATCCTTCTTCCTGGATGGGGCAGGTGTATCTCAGGTAAGAGGAAGAAAAACTGCAGTCTAACTCCAGGTGGGGGGCTGAGAGAGTAGGAAGGCTCAAGCTTCGGCACGCTAAGGGGAGATGCTAGAGGCCCCTCGGGCCTCCTTGTGGATCCTCAATTCTTCCCTTCCCTGCAGGGCATGCGGTTATGGACCAGCTTAGTTCGGCATCCACATTCAAGAATGCTGCCTCCCAAGTTGGTGCTTTCCTGTGGATGGCGGTCACTTTTCCAGGTGGGTTTTGGAAGGGGGAGGGCACAGTGCCCAGAGTATCCAGTCACGTGCCCACGAGAGCCTCTCCGCCCCCTGCAGGGGCACGTTTGGCCCTTGTGGAGTGGCTCGGCCCATTACAGAATGACCCCAAGCACAGAGAGCAGAACAGCGAGAAGCAGCTGCAGAGACGGCGGGCTGGGACTAGGGTAGTTCTGGGATGGGTGCGGGGCTTGGAGGGGAAACCTTTGAATCCCTGTGCTGGACTTTTACAGGATGGCTTTTTGGATTGCTCTACTGGTGGCTCGGCACCACCTGGTACCGCCTGACCACGGCTGCCTCTCTGCTGGATGTCTTTGTCTTGACCAGGTCAGTGCAGCCTCCCTGGGCCCACCAGAACCAGAGAGCCAGGGCTCTCGTTTTCCCCAGACTTTGCCCTGTTTGTTTTCTGCTTCTATCAGTTTTTAAGGTCAGGTCAGGGTCAGGGGTGAGCTGGAACCAGCTCAGGGCTGCCCAAGGCAATGGTTTACCAATCAGGGTCTGACTAGGTGTGAAGGCAGAAGGAAAGGATGGGGAGGGGAGGCCCGTGGGCCTCCCCCTCTGCCAGAGCCACTTATTAAACATTTACCAGCCCAGCCCCCAGCCCTCTTGGCTCTGAGTGTAGGATACGGGTCAGAACCAGCCTCCTGCCTCTGATCTCAGCCACGGCTGCTGCTGGGCCCACCTTGGCTAGTCTGACGGGACACTCTCTCCTCGAGTTGCTCTTATAGTTTCTCTGGGGAGGAGCGTGGCCAGCTCAGAGTGGCCAGGTGCCCTCCAGGGGGCTCAGGCTGGGAGCACCTGGACACTCGGGGGCCACAGTCTAGGCCAGGAGTGACCAGCCAGCCCCAGCAGGGCTTCCCCATTGGGCTCTTCAGGTCCATGTGTCTGAGCCTTGTAAAGAAGTCATCATCCTTGGTGTATTAATTTCTAATTGAGCCCCGAGAGGAAGGCGTGTCCCAGCAGACTGCCACATTTCATATCAGCAGGGATTCATTTTCTCCTTCCCTTTACCTCAAGGAGTGTCCTTAAAAGGCCAGTGCTCCGTGCGCTGGCTGCTGCAGGGGGCTCCCCCCTTGGGCCGCCTCCCTCGCACCCAGGGAGGCTCCCACGGGAGACTTAGCACTAACGCCCCCTCCTTCATCCCAATGAATGCAGACGCTTTTCCTCTCTGAAGAAGTTGTTCCTGATTCTCTTGATGCTGCTGCTTCTGGCTTCACTGGCTTATGGTGAGTCTCTGGCAGAGGGCCGGACAAGGATTTGGGGGACACTGAAGGACATTTTGGAGGGGGAGAGAACAAAAACCCTGGGGAAAGGGACCCAGGCCACCGGGGGCAGTCCTCATGGCTCCAGTGGGAGTCAGGTCTCATTCTCATTCTGTCCGGCA
Organism: Sminthopsis crassicaudata; assembly: GCF_048593235.1. Lineage (NCBI taxonomy): Eukaryota > Metazoa > Chordata > Mammalia > Dasyuromorphia > Dasyuridae > Sminthopsis > Sminthopsis crassicaudata. Next base: position 300,102,441 of record NC_133621.1, on the reverse strand, counting down.
GACCTTGGGCACATGGGTGGCACAGGTGGGGGGGGCAGCTTCCCTGGGTGTTTTATCTGTGCCCTCTGTGGTCACTCACAAGGCACATGAGGGAGGGGATTGATGGAGGAACAAATCTGTGCTCCGGGTGCCAGTGCCAGCTCTGAAGGACTGCGCCCCTTTTCTTTGGGTGGACCTCCCTTGCTGGTCCTAGAAGGCCTGGACTCTCGGTCAGGAGCCATGACATCCTTCTGCTTAGAGCATCCGCCATCCTTGGGGTGGGGTCTGAGCTGGCTCACCCTGGACTTCTGGCTGCCTTCCTACGCCGTGACCTCTTGACCTGCCTTAATTAGCCTTTCCTCCCATATGCTAGGCGCTTGGTATTTCTACCCCTATGGACTGCAGACCTTCCACCCTGCTATGTTCTCCTGGTGGGCAGCAAAGGGCAGCAGCAGGAGAGAGGAGGTGTGGGAATCGGTAGACTCCACCCCATATTTCCAGGTGAGTGCTGGGAACGCTCCCCACAGAAAAGGCAGACCACCTGCCCACGGCTGATATCATCCGTCTCTACCCCAATGTTAGTCAATTAGCATTTATTAATCATGGCCTAGTGTGTGTCGGCACTAAACATGAGGGATTCAAAGAAGGGCAAAAACAGACCAAAAAAACCCCGTAGTCCCTGTGAACTTGGCATTCTCCTTTTGTCCTTGATCAATCTGACAGGTGTCAGGTAGTTTCTCTTAAATATTAATAATTTGGAGCATTTTTTCATAGGTTAATGATTGCTTGCTTGTATTTCTTTTGAAAAATAACAATTAAAAAAAATTTTTAAATGCCCGTTCATATCCTTTGACCATTTGTCTATTGGAGAATTTAGCTACAAAAGTCTGATGGGGGAAAAACCTTTTTTGTCTCACTTTTTTGCTTCTTCCTTATAGTCATTCAGCTTCCTTTGTAAATTTGTTAAGCTCTGTGATCTACCAATTTTACCTAAATTACCTTTTTTTTGCATTTAATTTTAGTTTCATTTCTAAGCATTTATTTTCATAACTCTGCTGTTGTTACTTGAAGTAGGGACAGTCCCGTGTCATCCACAGCTTTCACATTCTAGACCATCCCTAAATGTGATTTGCTTTGGGCCGTTATAATACAGACACTGTGCAGTTACAACAGTTCTGATCCTTCCTGTTCAGATGTGTTAACAACTCAGGAATGAACAAAAGTAACACTGACTCACAGTATTGTTTCCTAAGGATGTTTGAGTACTGCCCCCAAATACCACATTCCAGTGCGAAGGCTAGCAAGCCTGGAGGCTGCCTCTTGTCAGAGACCGGAGGCTCTTTGCCAAGAGAAGTAGTCATGGGAGCCAAAAGCAACACTTGGTCCAAGGTCAGGTCATTGGCAAAAGAGAAAAGGGTGGCCACTAAAGAGCACCAACCGTGACTTCATGAAAAGGCAGAAAGCAGGAAGGGATTTCAGCCCAGGCCTGAGAATGGAGGCCCTTAACCTCCTGAGGAGGCAGTCCTCTCCCCTTTTAGCAACTCACCCTGTTAGGAAGTTGTTCTTGCCTCTTTGAAACATGGCACAACTTCTGCCCTGCTGGGGAAACAGAACAAGTCCAACTCCCTGTCCTCCAATGTCTGAAAATAGTCTTCTGGTCGTCTTTGTTTTTGTTTTTCAGAAAAAATTTTAATTGATATCTTTTGTTTTTCCATAACCTATATAACCAGTGTCTCAGAGATAAAACCTTCAAAGCTTGTGTGATCTAAGAGTGAAAATAATTAAGAACTAGATAGGTATATAGCTTTTTTTTTTTTCATGTCACCCACCTTTTTCTTTTTTTTTTAATAGTTTTTATTTACCAGATATATGTATGGATAATTTTACAACATTGACAATTGCCAAAACTTTTGTTCTAATTTTCCCCTCCTTCCCCCTCCCCAGATGGCATGGGGACCAATACATGTTAAATGTTAAAGTATAAATTAAATACAATCTATGTATACATGTCCAAACAGTTGTTTTGCTGTTCAAAGACTTGAACTTTGAAATAGTGTACAATTAACCGGTGAAGGAAATCAGAAATGCAGGTGGACAAAATTAGAGAGATTGGAACCCCCCTTTTGCAATAGAACTTTCATAAATATATATATATATATATATATATATATATATATATATTTCCTAGCTCCCCTACCCACAGAGCTGTCCTTTACAAAAAAAGAATTTTTAAAAAGGGGGAAGAGAAGAGTTCAGCAAAACCAACCCAACTTATCGGCCATGTCCAGCATTCTATGCAATATGCCATGCCAGTAGGCTCATTTCTGCAGAGGAGGAAAGGGAAGAGAATCCTCATTAGTCATCTTTGGGGCCACATTGGACATGCTCTTTTTACAACATTCGGTTTCAATTATTGATGGTTCTTTCTATTAATATGGTTGACTGTGGTCCTTATTTATCTTGTTCTCTTTATTCATTTATTTTACTTTATGGGACATAATAGTTCATATAAGTCTTGTGTTAATTTTATTAATTGATATCATGGTTTCTTATACCATAGTAATATTTAATTGCATCTATAAACCGATTGGTTTAGCCAATGGGGATCTATTTTATTTACAATTCAAATATTACAATACAATAATTTTTTGGGTAGTTTGAATGGTATGGCACTGAATAAGAAAGTTAATTTAGGTAATGTCATTTTTATTATACTGGCTTGACCTATCTATGGGCAACGAATATATCTCCGACTGTTGTGAGATCTCTGTGTGTAAAAACTTTTGTAATCATCTAAAATATAGTTCCTGTGTATGTCTTGGCAGGTAAACTCCTAGGTGTTGTATGCTGACTGCACTCACTTATTAATTTTTTTGGCAAGGCAATCAAGGCTAAGCAACTTGCCCAGGTCACACAGCTAAGAAGTGTCAAGAGTGTCTGAGCCAGTTATTTTAAATGGAATTTCTCTTATCTCTTCCTGCTGGATTTTGCAATTGATGGTTTTTTATGCTGATTGTTTTTATGGATTTATTTTATATCCTGCAAAAGGGATAGTTTAGTTTCTTCATTGCACATGTTGCTCTTTGATTTCTTTTTCTTGTCTTTCTGCTTTATCTTACAATTTCTACATCTAATACAATATTGAATAGTAATGGTGGTAATGGATATTCTTGCTTCACTCCAATCTTATTGAAAAGTCATCTAGCTTATTTCCATTACAGCAGCTGCTTGCTCTGGTTTTAGTTAGCTAATACTTAAACCATTTTAAGAAAGACTCCATTTATTCCTGTGCTTTCTAGTATTTTTAACTGCAATGGATGTTGTATGTTGTTAAAAGCTTTTTCTGCTGGTATTAAATGTGGTTTTGTTGTTTTTGTAATATAATTTATTTATAATTATTTTATATATCATATAATTATGTTTTATATATATATATATATATAATTATAATTAATATATTTTATAGTTTCCCTAATAATTGAAATCCAGTCTGGTCAGAGTGTATGACCTTTATTTTATATTCCTGTAATTTCCTTAATAATATTTTAAATTATTTGCATCAATATTCCTTAGTGAAAATGGCCACCTTCATGGGGAGAATTTATTCTGGTTTCCCTTTCCACTTGTAGTTCTGTCCCCCAAGCTGGTGTCCTTCCTTCCAATCTGGCAATCCACTGGCCCTGATCTCAGGGTGGGAATAAAAGTACAAAAAATGAAACAATTTCCACTTGCAGTGAGTTTAGGTTCTAATGGGGGAGGTGAAAAATAGCATAAGAAATGTCAGCAGTGGCAGCAATATAAAGTTAATACACACAGTGGTGTAAGACCTGACAGTCTAGAATGTTGTTCTTCATTAGGACGGAAGTTCTTGGTGAGGGTTAGAAAGATTTCTTTTTTGGTCCTTGGATTTCTAGCATCCAACTAACCCCATGCCTGGCACATAGTAGGTACTCAATAAATGCTGGTGTCTCTAATACACACTCAATAAATGCTGGTGTCTCTAATACACAGTGTTTTTGTTCCTCCTCCTCAGAGACATTTCACCTTTGTGTGTTTCCCTTCTTGCTCCCCAAGACTGAACAGCATGTCCTGTCAAAGATTCATACCCTGGAAAGACGCCTGGAAACTCTGGCTTCTGAATATTCTACCCATTGGCAGAAGAAAGCCATGCTGGAGCATCGGGAACTAGAGCAGGGGGCCAGTGGCGGTGGGAAAGGCCTGAGCCCCGATGATACTCTGATCCTCCTGGAGGGCCTGGTGAGCCGGCGAGAAGCCTCCCTGAAGGAGGACTTGCGCAGGGACACGGCCTCTCGCATGCAGGTGAGGAGAAAGGGCCGCCCGATAAGACTACAAGAAGCAGTTTTCATATAGGGCTGGCTGGGCCAGTGAGGAGCATGGAGGTTTTGTGGTGACAGAATTCTGCATCTCATTGAACCCCCCCTCTCCTTTTCTTTGCTCCCCAGGAAGAGCTCACCATGCTCAGGGCAGAACATCGGCAAGATTTGGACAAGGTTTTGAAGAAGATTACTCAGGGTTCCCAGGTACTCCAGAACCTATAAGGCTTTGGGGGCAGAAGCCCCACAGTGGGAGTGGGCATCTGGGGTGGTTGCTTTTGGCTGAGTCAGTGTCCTTGAAAGGTTGCAGGCTCGGGCCTGGTACTTGCTTCCAGGGTTCTGGCCAGATGGGATACTTGATCAGAAATGTCTTAGATTTATAAAAACTCTGATCTCACTGAGAGATGACGGCTCATTAGCAGAGCTGCCTGAAGACCCTGGATCCTCTTGTCTGAAGTTCGGGTATGAAGTTTGCTGAGTAAGAGGAATCTGGGCCTCCCCCGCAGCTCCTTCCTAGACCCCTCCTGTATGCCAAGCACTTGCATGCATGAAGGCTAGGCAGGGATAAGACAGTCAGTGAGAAGAGCAGACTTGGGAGCTGCTGTGGGAACTTTTCTTCACCTCCCGACTCATGGCTACTCCCAGCCGGCTCAGGTCTTTCTTGGGTGTCTCCTCCTGCTGGGGCCCCAAGGTTTTGTCGGCAGAGCCCAGTCTCTGAGAGGTCCAAAATTAAGATTGGGGCCCCCCAGAGGAGAGAGAAGTCCCCGGAGAGCAGCACTGAAGTTGTCTCATCATGTCCTCACCTCTTCCTTATTATAGGAGATGGAAAGTTGGGTCCTCCAGCTCAAGTCTGAGTGGCAGAGGTAAGGCTTCAAGCCTGAGGGCCGACAGACCAGAAGGGAAGGTCGAGACCTAGAGCACCCCTAAGTGGAGCCCTGGGGGGGAGGGGCAGGGCAGCCGGGATCTGGGGCTAGTGTGTCTAATGGAGGATTCCCGGGAGGGAAAGGATCCACTCCAGGTAACTCCGGCTCTAGTATTCCATTGGGCATGCCTGTTGTCTCCTGGCTCCATGCCCGTCCGGTGGTTGCCCTTGACCTTTTCTTTTGTCATTGACCAGTTTGGCCGAAGAAGCCCTCCGGGAAAACATGATGAAGGAAACGGGCCCGCTGGAGGCCCAGGTGGCCAGCCTGAAGCAGGAGCTGGCAGCCCTGAGCCAGAGACAAGCAGACATGGCGCAGCAAGTGGACCAGTGGCCACAGAAGATGGAGGTTCTGCGCGATGATGTGAGCTGGCATCCCAGGGGTAGGGTCCCAGCATGGGGGCTGCAGGTTGAGCTGCTGTGGAAGGGGGGGGGAGTTGGGAGGGGGGAGGGGGTTGTCTGCGGGAGGCCCGGCCTTCTCCACTGCAGGCCCTCATCCCTCCCCTGTCTGGCCGGGGCTGAGCGCTCTCCTCTGGTGGGTTCCAGGTGAAGTCTCACTTACCATCCTGGATCAGACAGTTCCTCCTCCAAGACAAGGGTGCTCTGGCCGGGCTCCTCCAGCTGGAGACGGTGCAGGCCCAACTGCGAGACCTGGAGCGCAGGATCCTGTTGAGCCTGGCCGAGGAGCAGGGCAGGTCAGCCCGGGAAGCCGCCGCCAACCTGAAGCTGACCCTCCGCAAGGAAGGCGTGACCGGGGTGACAGAGGAGGTGAGGCTGCTGGGGCTCCGGGGCCTGGCGTGGGGTGGGAGTGGGTGGGGAGGATGGGATGGGGAGGGCCGGCCTGTGCAGGACTGGGGGGGGTGGCTGAGCAGGGGGCTGCGCTGGGCCCCACAAGTCCATCCTCCTCTTTCAGGAAGTGAACCAGATCGTGCAGCAGGCCCTGAAGCGCTACAGTGAGGACCGCATAGGGCTGGCAGATTATGCCCTTGAGTCGGCAGGTAGGCGGCCTGTGGCTTGGGCCCGCCTGGCTGGGGTGGTGGCTGCTGAGTCGGAGAGGGGTCGGGCCGGCGGGGCACCTCCTTCACCTGCCTCTGCTCCTCCAGGTGCCAGCATCCTCAGCACCCGCTGCTCAGAGACTTACGACACCAAGACGGCCGTTCTCAGTATGTTTGGCGTCCCCCTGTGGTACTTATCTCAGTCCCCGAGAGCCATCCTCCAGGTAGGGCTGAATGCGGTTCCCAGATTGGTTCTCAGCCTGTGGTCGCCTTCCTACAGGGGGCACAACGTGGGCACAACGGGGCCAGGACCTGTGCCATCTCCCCCTCTGAGCCTGTCTGCCTTCTGTCCACAGCCGAACGTGTACCCCGGCAACTGCTGGGCGTTTCAGGGCTCCCAGGGCTTTGCTGTGATTCGCCTGTCTGCCCGCATCCGTCCCAGCGCAGTCACTTTGGAGCACGTGTCCAAAAACCTGTCCCCCTTGAGCGAGATCCCCAGTGCCCCCAGGGAGTTCATCGTCTTAGTGAGTATCTGCAGCTGGCGGCGCTCTAGCAGCCTTGGGAGGTGAGGAAGGGGAGGACGGGACCTCGAGGCTGCCTCCTGACTCCCTGGGCCAAGACAGGACCGTGAGAGCAGCCGGAAGGGCCCAGGTTTCCCTGCTGTGGTTGGTGGCCCCACATCTCAGGGGGGCCCGGGGAGGAGGGCGTCGCCAATCCCTGTGTGGCAGTCACCTCCTGGGCAGAGCTAGAAGATCCAGTAAGGAGGGGGCAAAGAAGGCAGGGGAGGGGGTGCTTTGGGGCTTAAATCCTGATAAACTGAGGCCCATATGGTCCAGCATCTAGGGGAAGAGGCCAAGGAGGAGGTCAGGGGCTCAGAGGGGAGAGGATCTGCTGGTGGGAGTTGAAGGAGGGTCCCATGAGAGGCTACTAAGGAAGCAAACATCACTATGGCTTTTGTTTTCTCCCCTTTACTCTCTCCAATGTATCCCTCCCCCTCTCCTCCATCTCCCCTCTTTTTTCCTCCCCCTTTCCTTCCCCTCCCCTTTTATTCCACCCTCTCCTCCTCCTCCCCCTCCTTCCTCCCCATTGCTCGTCTTCCCTGTCCTCCTCCATCTCTGCCTCTGCCTCCCTGGATTGATTTGGATTCATGTCCTTAACAGCATGCTCTCTCCTCCAGCCTCCTTCCATCCATCCACCCATCCATCCCTTCCCTTTGCTTTTCCTTCTCTGCAGGGGCTACCTAGAGAATCCCTGGCGGATGACGGGGTGGTCCTCGGGGAGTTCATCTATGATAAGGACGGGGAGCCCATTCAGACCTTCCCCTTACAGGTATGGAGGGAAGGCCCGGCTCTGGGCCCCTGGGCAGGGCCATGAGCATGCTGTGGCTCTGGGGTGGCAGTCATGGAAACCAGGACACCAGGGGCCCGAGAGCAGCGGGAGGGATAAAACTCTGGCTTAATTCAGCCAGTGAGCTTTGGGGCAAAGGGCTCCGGGGTCAGGGCATCCGAGGGATCTCGGGCCTCCCTGACCCCACACACTCCCCTTCTCACAGGGCAACGACACATACACATATCAGGTGGTTGAGCTTCGGATCCTGAGCAACTGGGGTCACCCCGAGTACACCTGCATCTACCGCTTCCGTGTCCACGGGGAGCGGGAGCCCACCGATTAGGCTCCTCTCAGCACCCCGTGCACCTTCCCCCCTTCCCCTCCTGCAGCAAGCAGCTCCCCCACTTCCTCCTCCCGCCCCCATGCATAAGCCCCCTAAAGGCTTTTGGGAGAGGGACGGAGGAATAGGAGCCCCCTGTGGAGCAGTCTTACCTCTGTGGGCCCCCTCTGACATGGAGAGGGCCCACCGAGCTATTTCTGTTTCATTTCCCCTTCCCCTTGGGTCAGGTGGCCAAGCTCCCTGCCGGGCCCTGCCCGCCCTCAGGAAGTGTATATATAGCTATATGTTATATGTTGGGGGTGTGGGCCTGGACCTCGGGGGATCCTTCCTGCCCACAGCGGCCCCACGGCACCATGGCTCACCTGGCTGAAGGGCAGGGAATCGGGTGCCTTAAGGACGGGACCGATTGAACGGTTGCAAAGGGCAGACTGGCGGCCAGCCTGTGGCGAGCATGCCCCAGGCGCCGGCCAGAGCCCCTGCCAAGGGACTGCCTGGTCCCCTCCACCAAGGGGTACAACGGGTGCAGATTCTGAGAGCGGAAGCACCCGAGATGGACCGTGACTCCCTGGACTTTGTGCCAACAGCCTCGGTTTAGGGAAAGTTGTACATCCAGGACCACCTGGTGCGGCATTTAGAGACTGTCCCCCCAGGGGTCCAGCCCTGGCAGGGAGGCCTTCAACCCAGTGGGGTTTGTGAGAAGGATCGAGGGCTTTTGGTGGCAGTATTATTCACAGCATTAATCATGGATTAGATGATGCTGAAAGGGAGATGGGGTTTGGGGTCCTGGGGACCCAGGCCCAGGGCTCCCAAGGCAGCAAGGGCAGCCTTGTCTTGGGGCTTCTCCCTCCTCCTGAAGGCCCAGAGGCCCTTCTGTTCCACCTTCAAGCCTGGCCAGCTCCGCCTGGGTCCCCGAGGGCTCTCCTTGGGGCCCGTCAGCTCCATAATTGGGGGCACGGTGGGAAAGGAGCCTGGCAGAGATGCTGATGAGAAGGGGCCCTCCGTGGTCTTCTAGGTTTGCACTGAGCATGTGCTGCCCTCTTCCGGTGGGGAGCGGGACCTGCCATGCCCAAGGGGCCTCTGCAGGAAAACTGGGCCTTATAGGCCCCCCTGGGCTCTCTGTGGGGGCTCGAGTTCTAGTTCTTTTCTGGCTTGGCTAACCAAGACCAGGGCAGGTGTTGTGTTCATTGGGATGGGGGAGGGGTGGGCTTGTTGGAGTTAAGACCAAGTTGGGGGGGGGGCCACAAAATCTTTGGCCCTGCGGGCCACTCGTATTATGTATATAGATATATATTTATATTTATATATAGATATATTTCGTGGGTTTTTTTTACCAGAAAGAAAAGCTAAGGGCTTCATTCTTGGCCACCTCCCTGGGGTTCCGGGTGATATTCAGTCCAGCCCTAGCTGGGGAGGGGGCTGTCAAGCACCAATTCCGCCATCCTTTTTGCCTCTTTAACCATCAGAAGGGAGGGCCGCACTTGTGCAGCAGCAGCCAAGGCAGGGCTACTGCCCGCTGCCCCTTGGCCCGGCCCGGCCCACTCCCTCTGCTTCGGATCCCTCCCTGGGAAGCTGGCATTCAATAGGAATAGGATAGGGATAGGATAGAACTGCAGATGGGGCTTTCGCTCTTCCCCATCCCAAAGGCTACACTGTTTAATTCCTTAGTTTTATTTTTTAATCGACAGATTCTAATTTATGCCTATGCAAAAAAATAAAATTTTTTCTTGCATCTGTGGTCTCTGCTTGTCTGTCCGTCACGTGGGGGCCAAGGAGGCGGGATTTGGGTGGAAACCCCCTGTTGGCGGGTGGAACAAGGTTTCCCTCCTGCTGAGTGAGGAGGAAGGAGCCTGGGCAGGGGGAAAGGGCTTGGTCAAGGTCATGGGCAAGCCAGTGGCAGAGCCAGGATGGAAAGGGCCCTCGATGTGTCAGCTTCCTGGTTCACAGAACTGCAGGCTGGGATGGTTAGAAACAGAGGAAGTGCTGGTGGTGAGCTGGAGCCTCCCCTCGGGACAGCCTGCTTAGGCCAGTACAGACCCGCTCCGTGGTCCCCAGAGAAGATGTCAGGAGTAGAGATGACGGAGTCTAAAGGAGGAGGATCTTGTACAGGAAAACAGGAAGAGCTCCAGAATCGGACCAGGGCACACCCCAAAGGTTATGGGCCCAAATGTGTCTCAAATCCCAACCTAAACTTCTGGCCCCTCAAAGGGCCATGTGATCCACTCTGTCGGTTATCAACTCCAAACAAAGTAAGAATAAATGCAGGACTTTGGGAGGGGAGGTCAACATTAGGGATAAATTAGTGGGGGAAAAAAATGGCCTCTTCCCTTTCCAAATAAGTTAATACACGGGCAAACTGTAAAAGTGGTTTATAGAAATTTTGGCTCAATCTAGTGTGTTGGGGCAGATGGGAATAACTTGATGGGGTGTTCAGTAGTAATGGTTCATAAGTGTTCACAACTCCATCTGGGATTTCCGTGGCAAAGACACGGGAGGGGGTGGGCCGTTTACTTCTCCAACTCATTTCACAGATGAGGAAACTGAGGCAAAGGGTGACTTGACTGAACCTTGAGTCCAGGGTCTGGGCTAGGAAGCTGGGAAGAGTTTGAAGCCGGATTTGAATTCAGGAAGATGTCTTCCTGCCAACAGACCCGGCACTGGGCACTGTGGCACAGCCTAGCTGCCTCAGCCCTCTGGATGACCCAGGAACTCCCTGGTGTGCACTGAGCAGAGCCAGAAATAGCGAGTGAACATAACTTTCAAAGACTTCCGACCAACACAAAGTTTCTGCTGAAAGAAGACACAATCTAGGGAGAATGCCCATGAATCTGTTCCTCGACACATTTTTGTTACAAGGGATTTTTGGTTTTTTATGGAGGAGATAGAAGAGAAAAAAGAGATCTTTGTTCACTGAAAACTTTTAAATCTGAAGCAGAGGCGGGGGCGGGGGGGGGAAGAGTGTTTTCAGTATTTGTCACGTGAAAGGAAGAGGGTAGAACTGAAAAATAAGCCAGATACCACGGCCCAGCACTGGCTGAGCTGGTTCTCATTCTGCTTGCCCCTTCCATGAAGCTTCTGGTCTTAATGCTCCCTTCCAGTTCTGGGCCCCCATCTACAAATCATATTTTTTTTTGTGCTTGCTTGTCTTATGTGTCTAGATATCCATATGTATCTAGACAGATTCATCGGATGCTCGTTACATCCTGCAGTGGCAGGAGAGCTCCCCAAAGAAAGGAATGGTTCTGGTCTTAGCTCCCCATCACTCGGCACACGGTCTGCCCCACAGCCAACACTTACTGTGAGCCATTCCATTCATTTAAACTTCCATGTAAAGAATCCCCTCTACAGCAAAGCTTCTGAAACTGTGGGTTGGGTTGCGACATAAGGGAATAGCATAACTGAATATAGGAGTTGCAAAATATCAAGATATTGATCAACTCTGAAAAACAAGTTGATCTGTCCCACAGGATCAAATATTCCACCAAGATTTAATTATGTAAAAAAAATCCCTTTTATTAGTATGCAAATTTGCTTTTAATAAATGGCAAAATTATATGAATACCAAAGAATTATTTTAAAAATTAATTTCTTTATGATTTATCAGTAAATGTTTGGTTTGTATATGTATTTTGTATACCTACCTGAGGTTGTATATAAATTTCTCAGTCAAACAGGAGTTGTAAGTGGGAAAAGGTTTTTTTTTTTAAATTAAATAATAGCTTTTTATTTTCAAAATACATGCAAAGATAGTTTTTAATATTAATCATTGCAAAACCTTGTGTTCCAATTTTTTTCCCCTTTCCCCACTCCCTTCCCTAGATGGCAAGTAATCCAATATAGGTTAATCATGTACAATTATCCTTTATAGATTTCCATATCTATCATGCTGTGTAAGAAAAATCAGATCAAAAAGGAAAAAATGAGGGAAAGAAAGCAAGCAAATAAAAAGGTGAAAAAATTATGTTGTGATCCACATTCAGTTCCAACAATCTTCTCTTTGGGTGCAGATGGCTCTCTCCATCACAAGTCTATTGGAATTGCCCTGTATCATTTCACTGTTGAAGAGTCACATCTTTCACAGTTGATCATCACATAATTTTGTTATTGCCGTGTATGATGATCTCCTGGTCCTGCTCACTTCACTCAGCATCAGTTCATATAAGTCTCTCCAGGCCTCTCTGAAATCATCCTGCTGATGATTTCTTACAGAACAATCATATTCCATAACATTCATATACCACAATTTATTTCAGCCATTCTCCAACTGATGGGCAATCCATTCAATTTCCACTTTCTTGCCACTACAAAGGGACTGCCACAAACATTTCTGTACATGTTGGGTCCCTTTCCCTTTAATATCTCTGTGGGATACAAGCCCAGTAGAGAGACTGCTGGATCAAAGGGTGTGCACAGTTTGATAGCCCTTTGGGCATGGTTCTAAACTGCTCTCCAAAATGGTTGGATCAGTTCACAATTCCACCAACAATGCATCAGTGTCTCAGTTTTCCCCACATCCCCTCCAACATTTGTCATTATCTTTTACTGTCATCTTAGCCAATCTGAGAGGTGTGAGGTGGCACTTCAGAGTAGTCTTAATTTGCATTTCTTTGATCAATAGTGATTTAGAGCTTTTTTTCATCTGACTAGAAATGGTTTTAATTTCTTCATCTGAAAATTGTTCATATCCTTTGACCATTTATCAATTGGAGAATGGCTTGTGTTCTTATAAATCTGAGTCAATTCTCTATATATTTTGGAAATGAGGCCTTTATCAGAATTCTTGGGTGTAAAGATTTTTTCCCAGTTTTCTGCTTCCTTTCTAATCTTGTCTGCATTGTTTTTTTTTTATTTAATATAATCAAAATAAATAATCAAAAAAGGAAGAACTAGAGTACAGTATATAATGAAATTTTGCCCTTATATAGTCCTTCTCCAGATCTGAGAGGTAGGCTATCCTTTGTTCTTCATATTTGCTTGCTTATAGTATCAGTGAGTTGGAAAAGCTATGGTCTATGGCATTCTCAACATGGGGTCATCTAGCATGCTCTTGAAACCCTCCAGCAAAGATCAAACAACCCACTTTGAGACTGCTCAGATTGTTGAGAAATTGATCCTGAAATCTGCCTCTTGCTCCTCAGTCAAACAGAATAGGCTAATAATAGCTAGCACTTATAAAGCACCTACTATGTGCAAAGCACATTATAAATCTCTCTTTTGATCCAACAACCCTGAGAGGGAGATGCCTTGATTATCCCCAATTTATTAAAGATGTGGGAACTGAAGCAGACACAAGTAAGTGACTTGCCCTGGATCACACAGCTAGCGTTTGAGTGTGGATTTGAACTCAGATCTTCTTTCTTCCAGGTCCAGCTCTACCTCCTGGACCATGTGAAGACAGTTTCCATGGTCCCTCCAAGTCTTTGAGGGTCTTCCAGCAGTCCTTATGGCATTTTCTTTGGGACTTTCATTATTCTGTTCACCCTTCTCTGAATGCACCTTGGTTTGTCCATTTTTTTTTCTCAAAACGTGATGTGATAGCTTTCTCTAACTGTGGTCTGACCAGGCTGGAAAAAGGCAGGCCTATTAGTCTGTCCCACTTTCTGGACCAGTGGGCCTCTTGATGCCCTGTAGACAGGGACTAGCCATTCCAGCTGCCATGTTTCACAAGTGACTCACACGAATTTTGCTTCCCCTGAAATCCCCGAGATCCGTTGAACAGGGGCCGCGTCCATCTCCTCTCCCCACCTCAGTACTTTTTCTTTTTTTTTTTAAACTCAGATTGAGGATTGAATGTTTTCATTTTACAAGAGATTCCAGCAAGCTGAAATTTCCGTCCTGATATCCAACAACTCCACCCCTTCCAGCTCTGGTTTTGGTACCTTTGGATAAGTACACCATAAGTCATTGTTAAAAATGCTGGAACAAGCACAGGGAAAAGGAGAGATCCCTAGGGCAATTAGGACAGTCATCTGAGACCTCCAGGCATCCGTTCATCAGCCAGCTCTCCTCAGGCTGGGTGATTTAACCCCTTAACTGTTTCCAGATCCAACTGTCATCTGGCCCCTGTCCCAACAGTCTGCAAGTATGGCAGGAGTGATGCAATCAAAGATTTTGCTCAAATTTTAGTGCACTTTGCCGCATTTCTCTGATCTAATCAAAGACTAGCTGTACATCGGACACTATTTGACACAGGATCTTAGATCTCTGCAGAGTAGGTAGGCAATGCATGGTTCTGTCCTGTCACAAAAGATGTGAAGATTTTTTCCCCCAGTTTTCTGCTTTCTTTCTAATTTTGTCAGCATTGGTTTTGTTTGGACAAAGACTTTTTAATTTGATATAATCAAAAAAAAATCAGAAAAGGAAGAACTAGAGTATAGTATGAAATTAAGCAGTGCTCCCAGTGAGGTTGAAAACAACTTTTTTGGGGAGGCAGTTCCCATCTGCTCGATGAATCTATACACCTTCTATAAATCTGTGCCTGGTTTCTATTCTCTGTTAAGAGTCACCTATAGGGGCAGCTAGATGGCACAGTGTCTAGAGTATCTGGCCTGAAATCAAAGACCTGAGTTCAAATTCAGCCTCAGACACTTATAAACTGTGTGACTCAGCACAAGTCACTTAACCCCAACTGCCTAGACAAAAAAGAAAGAGTTACCTGTCTCCAAGGTCTCTCAAAAAGCACGCATGGGGCCAGAATGTAACTTAAGGGTTCCTTAAGGGGCATTTAAGGTTGTCTAGAGCTCTTTCTGAGCCTAGATATATGTAATCTATGGGAAAAGAAAAGAGTGAAAGTATTTAAGATCTCTGCCTCTTTGCTTCTTACTTCAGGAAAAAAGTTTAAAAATGAAAGCAATCCAAGGCAATCCCAATAGACTTTGGACAGAAAATGCCATCCAGAAAATGTAAATTGGCACATACTATGTTCACTTTCTTTTCTAATTTTTTTTTTCTCCTGTGGCTTTTTCCTTTTCTTCTGATTTTCTTTCCTAACATGATAATAAAGCAATGCGTGTTTTAAAAAATAAAATATTATTCCCCCAATATAATAAATAAATAAAAATGAAAATGAAAGCAAGTTAATCCGGGTCTTACAATTATCTAAATGCAATTTACCCGATATAAAGGCCTATATATAGTAGGTCTTCCTGGGCCTCCAATGCAGAAATCCGGAAGAACTCTGGGGAACATCCCCAGGTGTGAACTGGATAAAGATCCAAAGAGACTGAGAAGGAGCAAATAGGAGGAAGAGAACCGGACCAGGGAGGTGTCAAAAAACTTTTCTCTTAAAGAGTGTGAAGGAGCCTTGGGCTCAAAATTCTTTTCTCCCTCCATTCTGCTTCACTCGATAATATCAGTCCGAAAGAATTTTGCCACCTCTACACTGAGGATTCTCAACTCTACTTATTCTGCCTAAAACCCTTTGCTGACTTCTAGTTTTTTATCTTCTTTCAGATGTCACAAATTGGATGTTTAATAGACAACTTCAATTCAACGTGCCTAAAACAGAACTCATTTTCCTCCCCCTCTAAACTTCTCCTCTCCTGCATCCCCTCTTATTGTAGAGGACACCCCAATGCTGGGTGTCCTCCCAACCTTGATTTCATCCTAAACTCCTAATGTCTCTCACTGCCCCACATCCAAGCTGTTGCCAAAGCTTGTCCCATTCATCAATTTTTCCTCTGCAACATTTCTTGTGAATTTCACTTTGGTTTCTCATCAACTTCACCCCTGCAACATCTCTTGTGGATTTCACCTTTGCAGCACCTCTCATCAAATTCAACTCTGCAAATTTCACCTTTGTGGCATCTCTCTTCAACTTCAACTCTGCAGATTTCACTCTTCAACTTCACCTCTGCAACATCTCTTGTAAACTTCACTTTTGTCTCTCTTCAGCTTCACATTTGCAACATCTCTTGTAAATTTCACTTTTGTCTCTCATCAACTTCACCCTTGCAACATCTTTTGTAAATTTCACTTTTGTCTCTCCTCAACTTCACATTTGCAACATCTCTTGTAAATTTCACTTTTGTCTCTCCTCAACTTCACCCTTGCAACATCTCTTGTAAATTTCACTTTTGTCTCTCATCAATTTCACCCCTCCCCACCCAACATCTTTTGTGGATTTTACCTTTGCAGGCACTTTTCATCAACTTCACTTCTGCAGCATCTCTCATTAATTTCATCTCTATAGCATCTTTCAAAAATGAGCTGAGATGCTCCTCTGTTGCTCCCCCTTACCCTGGTCCAGGTCTCAGCACAATGTCTAACTGCAATAGTAGCTGCTGGTGGGTCCGCCTGCCTCAAATCTCTCCCTACTCCAGTCTATCCTCCTTTCAATTGTCTTGATTTTCCTAAAGTACAGGTCTATGCCATCCACCTACTCAATAAACCTCATTGCCTCCAGGATCAAATACAGAATCCTCTACTTGTCATTCAAAATCCTTCACAACCCAGCCCTCAGCCCCCTTTCCAGTCTTCTTATACCTCCCTTTCCTCTGCATCTTCTTCAGTCCAGTGACACTGCACTGGCTATTGCTTGCACATGACCCTCCCTCTTCCAACTCTAGAGCCTTTTCTTTGGCTATTCCCCATGTCTGGAACATTCTTCCTCCTCACCTCGATGTTAGGATTACCAGGTGAGAACTCAGGTTGTCCAGACAACCTGAATTCTCACCTTGTCACTGTCCAGACAACCTGAGTTCTCACCTAGTAATCCTAACATCTCCCCCTTTCTTTTGATTTAGAACATAGGATATTAAGACACTCCTCCAAAAACAAAAGAAAGGGGGCAACCTGAGTTCTCACCTGGTAATCCTAACATCTCTACCTCCTGGCTTTCATGGTTTCCTTCAAGTAT
The DNA here is from genome assembly GCF_048593235.1 of Sminthopsis crassicaudata. Lineage (NCBI taxonomy): Eukaryota > Metazoa > Chordata > Mammalia > Dasyuromorphia > Dasyuridae > Sminthopsis > Sminthopsis crassicaudata. The sequence goes on along the minus strand of NC_133621.1, from coordinate 300,085,691 downwards.
TAAATCTTATCTTCTACAAGAAGTCTCTCCAATCCCTCTTAATTCTGCCTTCTCTTGAATTTTTCCTATTTTTCCCATACATGGTTTGTTTTTGCATGGATGTTAGCATGTTGTCTCCTTCAGCAGATTGTGAGATTCTTGAGGGCAAGGACCCTGTTTTTGCCTTTCTTTGTATTCTTAGCTTTTAGTGCAATATTTAACACAAAGTACGCATTTAATAAATATTTATTGACTTACTGATCTTATTAAAGGCTGTAGAGAAATGAAAGACAATGACTACTGAGACTGGGCAGTTAACAGTAGTTTCAGTTGAATAAGAGGTTTGGAAGCCAGACTATAGGAAGTCCCATTTACTACTTCTCACTGTTTTTAGAGAATTAAAAGAATCCTATTCATGATCTTCCACCCTGCTATTTAAGGTTTTTATGTGTTTTTTATGATTTTAAGGTTTTTACGATTTTATGTTTCAAACTGGTCTTGCCTTGGTTGTTTTATTTGATAAGATAAGGTGTTGGCTGGCTAAAGCAACTGCTTTATGTTGATTGAATTTCTGCATTTTCTGTAATCTCTTCCCTACTTTTCAGCACTTTGAACTTTTTTGAAGCTGTTTTAATTACATGCCGTCTTATATTTTTCTCTAATGTGGGATTTTTGACCTTTGCTCTAACAAAATGATTTGACTGCCAAGTTTATCCAGAAATGATTTCCTCATCAATAATCAATTATTTCTTATCCACTAAGATTCAATTTCAATGTTTTATTGAGGTTGTTTGGTGTTTGCCACATCCATCGACTTCCAATTTAATTTTTTTCATATTAATGAAAATTTACCATTTCTCTTTCCCATCTCTCTCCACTGAAAAACAAAGCCTTTGTAATAAACATGTAAAACTGAATAATGCAAATTCCTGCATTTAAATGTTTTTCAATTCTTCTAAGTCTTCCCCAAGGAAGTATTTATGCTATATAGATATTGAACTTTCCTTTCCTACTCCCAAATTACCCTTTTCGATGTACTTTTTGCCATCTTCTCTGCCATCCTTTACACTGAAATCACTAAATATTAAAGTATATATTGACTTCATCTGGAGAAATATATTGATTTTTTCACAGAACTTCATCTGCTCAGAAGCTACCATGATGTTTTGTGCTTGTAATGAGCTCTGCAATGCAAGAAGATTAAGTAATGAGGAAGCGTTTCCCATTGGTTGCTTCACAGGCCCAATGAAATCGAACCCTTTATCTACTTCTTCAAGAACCTATGAACCATCCTACTTCCTGATGTTTCATTTACAGTAAGAATGACAACACTGATACACTTCAAATCTTCCAATAGAACGTTGAACAGAGATCTCTGGTTAAGGCTCTGATATGTAGGGTAATGCAGTTAAAGCTGCAATTTCATAGCCCTCCTCTGCTCCCTTTGCTGATGATGGACAAGGGGGATGCCCACAAATAAAGGCAATTTTGTATTTTAGTTTTCTGAGTTGTCATGGCCAAAAGTCACCACCTAGTGGCTAGCCCCCAGTTTAGATTACTGAAAATCCCTATCTCAAGTGCTGCCTCCTGTAGGAAGTTCAACTCCCCTAATTGTTAGTATTCTCCCCATCCTCAAAGCACCACATATTGACTTATTCAGGTACATGTAACAAAACAGCAGCTGCCTGAGGACAGAGACTATTTTTTCATTGCTGAATTTGTAGTTTCTCAGATTGTATTGAGTTGAATGGACTCCCCGCCTCCACACTGTTCTTGGGCTTCGATTTCCTTCCTCTTCCAATACTCATTCTTTTTGGAAAAGAAAATAGAAGCAAAGTAAAAGATGAATAGTTCAGTTATCATTTTATTGGCCCATTTATGCTGAGCACTAGTCTCTTCCCTTTCCTGTACTTTGTCTTGCCTCCATTGTAGCTTAAATACACACACATACACACACACACACACACACACACACACACACACACACACACACACACACGCCTTTGTACTTAAAACCAATGTATTTAAGCGTTAGACCTAATAGTTGAAAATCAAGTTGTTATAACACTTCCTAGCTGTGTGACCCTGGGCAAGTCACTTAACCCCAGCCTCAGAGGAAAAAAAAAAGAAAATCAAGTTGTTATAACTATCCTCAAATAGTATCATTTTTTTCAGAGCTGCAGTTCGGGATTAGGAAAAGAGTTGAATATTCACCACAACAAATACTGTTGAGAAACAGCAGATATTAAGGTACTTGGGATGTTCACATATGTGGATTCACACACGAGAGGCTGACACCATACTCAAATGCAGTTTGGTGGTTCCTCTTACCTGGCCCATGAGCTGGCACTAGGCGAAAGGGAGGCTGGAGCCTTGGACTTCATCCCATTTGTGAAAATAATTGAGGCTGGTATTTGAAAGTAATGGAATATTATTGTTTTATAAAAAAAAAAAAAAAATGATGAGCAAGCTGATTTTAGAAAGGCCTTCTGGAAACATTTATACAAATTGATGCAGAGGGAAACAAGCACAAGTGGGAATAACACTGTGCATAGTAACAGCAAGAGTGTGTGATGATCCACTATGAAAAGCTTGGTTCTTCTCAGCGGTTCAGTGATCCAAGGCAATCCCAACAGGCTTTGGACAGAAAATGCCATCTGCATCCAGAGAGAGAACTAAGGAGACTGAATGTAAATCAGCTCATCTTCTGTTCGCTTTCTTGGTTTGTTTTTCTTCTGTCATGGTTTTCCCCTTTTTTTCTGATTTTTGTCTCCCAACATGATTCATAAAGAAATGTATATTTTAAGAAGTTAACATGTACGTAAAACCAGAAAAAAAAATGAAACAGATTTTAAAAAGTAATTGATGCTGGATGGGAACCCCCAAGTCCTCCTGCTTTTCTGAAGAGTCTTTACAGTGCAGGGCTCTGGGCCTCAACCAAATCTCAGGCAAAACCAGGGTCATGCTTAATCTCCAACATGCTGCACTGTTACTGGTGCTCTCCACCAGGAGGACTGCCTGGGTTTTACATAGTTTCCAGGCTCCCACACCTGGAGGGCGACCCTCACTAGGGGTCCCGGACGTTACAGCAGGGGGTATTGGGAGACTGTCTTCCTTTGCCTCGACGGCCAACCCTGATTTTCTGCTCTGTAATGGGAGGGGTGGGACTGGGGGATCCCCAAGGGATGAAGTCCCCATCACTTGGTTACTGCCACATGAATTCTGGTTAGTGAGTATGGGGTGGCTGCCCCCCGCCTCAGGAAGCAAAGAGAAGGACCATCACTTTGCAGGCCAGAAGTCACGGCCAGCATGGAAGGCAACGGGAGACTCTGAGATTCATTTGCAAACAGCCTGACCCAGCCAGGGGGCCAACATCCAGAGCAGAATGGCGACCTGCTGAGGGAGGGGCATATGTGACTGCAGATCATCATGGGAGTCTGGGGTGGACCAGGCTGCCAGGATGAGGGCAAGTTCCCCCGGGAAGACTCTAATGCCTCTCCCTAGTACTGGAGAGCGTGACAAGCCGCTGGCTGACATTTCAGGAGGGCTGGGCAGCGTCAGCCACCAAGGCTCCTGCTCCTCCCCTCACCCCTCAGTCCAGGTTGGGGGTGAGGAGGACTCTATCCCAGTGGGGCTTCCTGAAGCTACTCGGACCCCAGTCGGGATGGCCTTCAGGCATTGTGATCGTGGGCATGGCCCTCCACAAGCAGACCTACCCCCTCGTGGGACCCCCCTGCAGCTCTAAAGTGGCAGGTCCGGTGAGCACCTCCACCCCATCCCGGGCTGTCGTGGCATAGGCCCGAGGCCTTGGCTCTCCATCCTGGTCCTGCCCACCTCACTGGCTCTGCGTGTCTCCATGTCTCCAGGTGCTCTGGGAGGCCCTACGTGACTCTCGGCACCGTGAGCCTTGAAGGGGGATCAAAGGAGGCCAGACTGCCTGGGATGGAGACACCATCAAACTGCCCTCCCCAGCTTCTCCTGTGCCAGGGGCACCAGCCTCTCCCCATCGGGGCAGCCCTGACCCGGCTCCCCTCGACGGGCTCCCCAGAGGGGATCATACTGGCCAAGGGAACACGGGAGCCCATTCAACTTGGAACAAACTTTTATTTTGGATGTCAGTCTGGCCGGTCCATGAATGCTGGTCAGTAACAACCAGGGCAAACACCTGGGGGGTGAGGGGGATGGAACCAAGACAAGTCTGGGGAGGGGCCTTGTCTTCCAGTGGGAAAGGGGGCACTAGGGGTAGAAGATGGAGGCTGAGGGAGGCCCCCTGGATGTGGGTCCTCCCCCATCTCAAGGCTGCCTCCATAGCTGGTCCCATCCCCAGACTGGGCATAGCAGAGGCACAGAAGTCCCTCCTGAAGCGCAGGCTCTGGGGCAAGCCATGGAGGCCTCTCTCAGCAGCCAGATTCCCAACCTGCCCCAGGAGCGGCCACAATGGGGACAGGTTGGGGATGCTGGAAGGGCGAGAGGGTTCGTATGGCTCATGAGAGCAATGGAAGCAGCTGCCTCACCCACTCGGGGACTGCATAAACACAACTCCCAGCAGGCTGGAGGCCCCCCTCTGGGTCAGAGTGAAAGGAGGAAGATGGGACTTCTCCAGAATCCCCAAAACCAACTCCAAGGGACTGGCAGGGGGGCTCACTCTGGGGCTGCCGAGTTGGGCTGAGGGGGTAGGAGGGATTGTCTCCAAAAGGGGAAAAATGGCAGCCCCCCCCATGGTAGGCCGAGGGACAGGCCTAAGGCCAATCTGCAGCCCTCCCATCTAAAGTTAAGCGCTTGGGGGTATTCCTTTTCCAGGGGAGGGGGGACTAAAAAGAGATGGAGTGAGGGCGAGGGGGCGACGCTCCCGTTCTCGCCCCCATTTCAGACAAAAGCGGAGGGCCAGAGGGGCCGCTCCTGCTGCTGTGCTCTCCAGAGAGGGGGAGGCTGGAGTGCGGCGGCCCCCGCCCCTTGGCCTGTCTGTCGGAGAACCCCTGAGGATGGCTATGGAAATGGCCGAGGCACAGAGGAGGGGGGAGACGGGCCTGCCAGCCGGCCTAGCCGCCTTCATCTTCACACACACACACACTCTCTCTATATATATTTATATATATAATAAAAAGGAATAAAAACTAAGGGCCCAAGATGTACAAAAATGTGTTGGGGAAAGGGGGGGCAGAGGGACCGGAAGGGACGTAGGAGCTGGTCAGTCCCACGCTCCTCCGGCCCCTTCTTGAGCTTATAAATTACAATCCCGGGGGGGGGGGGGGGGGGGGGAAGGCTGGAGAGAGGGGCGGGACACGGGTGGGGTGGTGACAGCTGCTTGGCTTTGTCCCAGGTGGGGGGCGGACAGAAGGGTCCCAGGGAAGGCTGGGGGGGAGGCAGGAGGGGCTCAGCAGCCGCTGGCCGGCATCACGCAGGCCCCCTGGGACTTGACTTTGTGCCGCTGGCCTCCCCGTCGACGGCCCCCGCTGCTGGGCTTGGGCTGCAAGAGAGAACGGGAGCCTGAGCCACGATGCGGGGGCGGGCGGAGAGTCAGGAGCTCCAGGGGCTGGCCCACGCCACCACTGGGCGACCACGGGCGCCTTGGTTTGCCCATCTCTAAAAGGGGAGGGCCCCTCCTCCTTTCACACGGGCTCATGGGAAGTCAAGGACACTCTTAACATGGGAAGGACCTCGCCTGAACTCCAAGGACCCAGAAGGACCAGTTCGAGAGCATGGTGGCGAGCCAAGCGCCATGGGGCACAGAGAGCCAGACGGGCAGGGGGCGATGGAGGCAGCTGCCTGCCCCCCCATCAGCTCCCCAATATGCACTGAATACCTTGGGCCCTTCACGACCCAGGGTCTCCTCGTCCTGGGCGCCCTGGCAGGGGAATGTCAAGAGAAGGGGAGAGAGAGGTGAGCGAGAGATAGAGTGAGCCCGAGAGAGGAACCAAAGGATGGTGCTGGCCCAGCGAGGCAGAGGCCTCCACAGCAATCCTCAGGGTGACCCAGGAAGAAAAAGGCAGGGGAAGCCACGGTGAGGAGGGAAGAGCAGAGGGCAAGCTGCAGAGGGTCTCCCTCACGGCCCACCCGGCCCCCCAGGCCTACCTGGGGCTGAAGGATGCTGGAAGGGGTGGGCTGGACGGCCCCTGCTGGGGAGGCTTCCTCTCCGGAGGGCGCCCCTGCTGCCAGCCCACTGGGCAGCCCTCCATCCTCTCGTTTAGTCAGGGGCCCCTTTTTTGTGGACTGCATCTTGATCTGCTGGGGTTTGGCGTTCATTGGGGAGTTGTTGGTGGTCTGGAGGAGCTGAGAGGCCAGGAAGAGAAGTTGGCAGCCGCCCACACTGGGGGTCAAGGGCGGCCCCAGAGGCCAAGTGGGAAAGGGAGCCGAGCAGCCCTTCCCGTCCTAGCAGTGGCCCGTGCCTTCCAGAGCTCCCCTCCTCCTCCTGGGCCCACCACCCTCCCCAGTTACAGGACACCCATCTTATCCAGGGCCTTCCCTCTGCACCCCCTGCACAGGCCCTGCCCCTCCCTTCCAAGTGGCCAAGTCACCAAAGGCCTCGATGTTTGTCCATCCTCCCCCCCAGGCCCCTGACCAAAGCCTGCAGTCCTGCCCCAATTTTCCCCTGGAGGGCGCAGCCCGCAGGACATATCTCCAGGCAAAGGGGGGGTTCCTCCTGGGGCAGTGGCTGGCTGAGCTACCCCTGGGCAGTCGGACAAAGCAAGGGGAGGGCAAGAGCCCACCTTGGTGATGGTGCCCACAGCTTTAGTGCGGCCCTCTCGGAACACCAGCCTCTGGTCTATGTGCAGGTACTCGGGTGTCTTGATGAAGCGGAAGTGGACCGTGGCCTTGTCTCCGGTGCGCAGACAGTCTTTGTCCATGCTCAAGATGGTGGCAGTCTGCCGGATGCTCCCACAATGCACTGCCACAGGAATGGGAAGATGCTCATCTTGGGGAAGGGGCTAAAGAGGGTGGGGGCCCAGATGACCTCGGGACGGACTAACCCTGGTACATTTGCTGAACAAAACCGAGCTGAGACAAACTGCATGCTCTGCCCTCCCGGACCTCAGAGTTCAGTTCAGGAGAGGGGCCGACTGAGGTCCATAGATGGGGGAGAGGAAGAGTGAGGTGAGACAAAGACTGTGCTCTTTGCCAGCTCTGAACGCTGTCCCCCAGCAACAGCAGCAGAGGTCCGGTGGGACGGGAGAGGGTGCTCAGGGCTGGGCAGCTGCCTGGTCACCTACCCATTGCCTGGTATCGTGGGCTGATGGTCGTGGGGTGATGGAGGACCAGGATCTCTGCCTCAAACTCCCAGGAAGCTTGGGGATTCAGGCGTGGAGACACCATGACCATGCCTTTCCGTATGGAGGAGCGCTTAATCTGAGAGGGTGGGGGACCAAAAGGAGTGCCCTGAGACTCCCCAAGCCAGTGCTCAAGAGACCTCGTTTTCCCAGAGAGCAAAGGCACTGAGAGGGGAGATGAGCTGTGCCCCGACCTTCCCAGGGCTCTTGGCCCATCGAATCATCCCCTGCTGGCATCTAAGGGCTGTCCCTGGCCTGCCTCAGCTGTCCCTCCCCGGCCTGGTCCAGGGCCCCCCTCTCTAGCTCTGCAGCTTCCTCTAAGGCTGGGTGTGAGCCTCCCACACCAGGACCAAGCCCTGTAAGCCCCCCAGGGAATCTCTGTCCTCTCCCCAGCCCCAGAGGGAGCTCAGGGGGACCATCCAAAACCAGGACTTCAGAACTATCTCAGTATCTCTGGGGCACTTAGGCCCACAGAGCCCTTCTCAGGACCACGGTGATAAACGCACAATATAAAACACACAGGGTGGCCACAGAAACCATCATATGAACACAAGGCTCTCAGGCGCCACGCTCAGGATACTACCTTCACCTAGGAGCTGACCCGGGGTGGGCCGGCCTCCGCCCGAGCCCCCGGCCTCACCTTCTTCAGAGCGAAGGAAGCCGTCTGGCCTCCGCGCACCTCCTTGACCGGCATCCTCTTGCGGTGGATGGACTTCACTGCGATGGACAGGAAGTTGCCCAAGGGGTCGGGGCCCAGCAGCAACGTGTCATTCAGTTTGATGAGGCCCCTCAGGGTGGTTCCCGACACCACGGTCCCCACTCCCTGGAGAGGAGAGAGCAGGCGTGGAGGCGACCCTCTTGGTCAGCCAGCGGGCACCCTCCCCGGCCCTCGGCCACGGCCCCGAGCCTCTCACCGGAACAGAATACGTGTCATCGATCTGGAACTCGGCGGGCTCATCCTCCCGGTAACTGGTGCGTGGGGACAGCAGGTTCAGAAACATCTTGAGCAGGTCTAAATTCTCTCCTGTAACATTGGAGATCTGGAATATGGGGCACATCCTAAGCAGGGAGTGAAGAAAAAGTGAACAGAGGCAAGCTGAAGTGGCCGGCTCCTTCCTTGGGGGCTCCCCTGGGCCGGACACTGGCTGCTGGGGAATGAGAGGTGGGCGCCAGGCTCTCTCTGTCCCGACACAGTCTCGTCGTCCTGGGGGGGAGTAGCCACGAGGGAGGGCCAGCACTGCCACGGAAGCGGCCCAGGCAGTCTGGAACCAGCCCCGCAGCTCGTGCCTTCCAGGGGACAAGCCAAGCTGCCTCCCAGTGCTCTCGTGAGAGAGCCGGGGACTCACGAACCACCGAAGCCAGATCAGTGTGAGTCTTAGCAGGGCCCGGCCGGGACGAGGCCCCCGGGACAAATGGCACCTGATTCAGGAGAAGGCCAGAGAAGCCGGGGGGATGGGAGGAGGGCCGTGGGGAGAGGCAGAACAAGGGCTATGGACACGGGTCCCAGGCAAGGGCCTCACTACCTCTCCGAGCTGAAGTTGGACGCGGTCACAATCACGTCGTCCTTGCTCTGCACCAGCACGGGGATCTTGCGGCAGCCCGGGGACTTGAGCAGGCGCTGCAGCAGCTTCAGCGTTTCTTAAAGGGTGAGAAGGAACAAAATGAGGCCTGCGCAGCGACCCCTTTGGCCGGGCACACTCAGCACTGGCACGAGCGGGAGACAGACAGATGCCAGATGGGCAGAGGAGGGCTAAGTCACGACGCTTAGAGTGGCAGAAAGAAGGGGCACAACTCCACGTGGAGGCCTGCCTGCCCCAGGAGAGACAGAGTGACTAAAAGAGACAAACTGAGAGCGAGAGGCAGAGGGAAGAAAGGGAGGGAGAGGAGGGAGCCCCCCGCCCCGGCTCCCTGCCCACCCATCCTGGTGCAGCAGGCAAGGGTTCCACATCAGGTAAGTCAATCCTTCCCATGAGTGGACAGCACTCGCAGCTAAGCGGCCCTGCAGCCACCCTGGTGACGGAGCGGGATGGGAGGAGCGACCCCTGGTACCAGCTCTGCCCACAGCTGGGAGAAAGGAAACCAGCCCCCCCACTGCCCCACAGGAGGAGGCCACGAATTTGGGCCCACCCTCCTAGCAAGCACAACCTCCCCTCAGACAGAGCGGAAGCTCTTTGCATGCTCAGCGCCCCTGTACACCTCCACCACAGAAGAGCACTGGGCGAACTGAGCCCAATGCAAGGAAAACCTTCCTAAAGACCAGCCAGCACCATCCCAAAGGAGGAAGTCTGTATGGAACCTGGTCAATAGCACTGCAGAGGGGATTCTGGGAAGTGACCCCAGGGCCTGTTGGGTGACCGGAGCTTCCCCTAGGAATAACTGGGATTTGTCCCAACAATGCAGCCACCCCTCAGTCCCCAGACCCAAAGAAGGGGATTCTCAGCCCCTTCCTCAGCAAGGCAGGCACCGGTCTGAACTACACAACAAGTCACAAGGGAGAGAATCAGAGCGATCCCCTTTCAGCTGAGGACGGGTTTGAGTGAGAGGCCTTGAAGGGAGAGGAGAGGGGGCGTACCAGCTGGGCAGGCGGGGAGCCAGGGAAGGGAAGCCCAGAAATCAGATTGAAAGGTGGCTTCTACATCCAGGAACCTGCCCCTCTTGGCCTCTGGCCTGTTGCCCCCAGTTCCACCGTTCAGCACCCAGATGGGCAAGTCACTCAATTTAAAAAGACATTTTTGGCCAAGGTCCAAACAAGAAACGAGGAAGATGATCCCAGCTTGCTGGAGGGAGCCAATGTGGGCAGCCCCTGGCAGAGGCCTCCACTGTGCAGAGACCTCCGTTACCTTGCAGGATGTTGGCGGGACACATGTCAATCTTGGTGACTACGACGAAGACGGGAACGTTAAGTGCCAGTGCCAAGCCCAGGTGCTCCTTGGTCATGCCCACAATCCCGGCATTGCTGCCCACCTGTCCCAGACAAAGAAAGGAAGCGTGAGTGGGAGGGAGGCCGGAGCAGAGCCCCTGGTCCAGGAGGAAAAGGAGGACGGGACGGCGGGGTGAGAGATCAGACATGGCGGCACCCCGGCCCGACACAGGGCCAGCCCCATCATCAGCATGAAGAACTCCCTCCACCAAAGCAGGGTGGTCACAGGATTTGGGCTGGAGACTCTCTAGGAAACTGCCAACAAAGAAGCCCGACGGCGCAAGCTGCAGGCTGGAGAGACCCAGAGCACCCGACAGAGCTGGCCCCCGGGGAGCTGCTCCTGCTGGAGAAAAGCCTCTCCCTAGTCGGTGGTGGAGCCGATTCCAGTGCCTGAGCATAGGGGTCTCCTGCTGTGCCGCCCATCCCTACAGCACACACTTACAAGACTCGTGGCCCCAACCAAGATGGCGGTGAGTGTCCCTGTGACGACCATGTGCACCAAGAGGCACGATGCCAAGAGGCATAAGTACACAAGAGAAGCTTACAAGAGAACCGACAGCAGGGGAAAGGTCTCTGGCAGATTTATAGTGAGACATGGCCGAGGAGGTCTGCATGGGCTGAGGGCCCCCACCTCGCCCCAAAGGGGGCCCCACATGCACCCACAGAATGAAAAACAAAGGCTCTGCGCTCCAGGAGTGACATTTTCTTGAAAGATCTTGTCTAAGGCCATCCAAGGTTGTAAGACCCTGCCTAAAATTCAGATCACACTCAAGTGGTCGGAAACCAGAACTCAGTGGGAAAGACTTCTCATTTTAATTCCAGATTAAAAGCAGCTTCCACATCTTGTTCCACTGGAAGTTTAATGGCCACCCCTCAGTTGGACAATGGCTGGGTAAATTGTAGTATATGAATGTTAGGGAATATTATTGTTCCATCAGAAATGACCAGCAGGAGGAATACAGAGAGGCCTGGAGAGACTTACATCAACTGATGCTGAGTGAAACGAGCAGAACCAGGGATCATTGTACCCGGAGACAATAAGACTATACAAGGATCAATTCTGATGGGCGTGGCTCTCTTCAACAATGAAGTGATTGAAGGCAATTCCGATAGATTTGGGATGGAAAGAGCCTTCCACGCCCAGAGGAAAAACTATGGAACTGAATGTGGATGAAAGCATAGTATTTTTACCTTTTTTGTTGTGATGGTGTTTGTTTGCTTGTTTTGTTTTTTTTTCTCATTTTTCCCACTGATCTGATTTTTCTTACACAATATGGCAAATATGGAAATGTTTCTAAAAATTGCACCGTTAGTGCAACAAGAAATTCGGTTCTGCACACATATATTGTATCTAGGATAACAACATATTTAACATGTATGCTGCCATCTAGGGGAGGGGGTGGAGGGAAGGAGGGGAAATTTGGAATAGATATGAGTGCAAGGGATAATGTTGTAAAAAATGACCTATGCATATATACTATCAAAAAAAAGTTATAATTATAAAATTAATTTTAAAAAATAAAGTTAAAATTTTTTAAAAGTATACAATTAAAAAAAAAAGAAAAGAAAAGAAATTGCACCGTTAACCTATATTGGACTCGCTGTCTTTATGAGAGGGGCTGGAGGAAGGGAGGGAGAAAAATTTGGAACCCAAGGTTTTGCCAAGGCAAATGCTGAAAATGATCTGCATGTGTTCTGAAAAATATAAAGACATTTAAAAATATGCTGCTATTTTTGTTTTTCTTCTCAGGTTCTTTTTACCTTCTTTTTAAAACGGATTTTTCTTGTGCAGCAAGATAACTGAATAAATATGTAAACATATATTATATTTAACATATACTTTAACATATTTAACATGTATTGGACTACCTGCCATCTAGGGGAGGGGTGGGGAGGAGGGGAAAAGTTGGACAGAAGTCAATGTTGAAAAATTACCCATGGACATGTTCTAGCAATAAAAAGCTATAATAAAATGAAAACAAATTCTGCTAATAATCCTTCAAAATAATTGATTTCCTATGTCACCTGACAGACTGTTTTTAGGTATTTATAAACCCAACTGAGGTTTCAGAAAGCTGGCAGCCTGAGGGCTCAAACAAGGGGAAGGAAACCTTTCCTCATCACGGGTTACCAAGTGAAGACCGATTGGACGGGTTACCAGGCTGAGGTCACATGCACGGCTGTTCTTCCCCAAGAATCTGTGCTGGTGAGCTATTATAAACAGATGCTCACTTAGGGACCTGCTCCCATGGGCAGCAGGACAACGAGGGACGGCTCCGGGGAGGGCTGGCCAGCACATGCTCTGCCTTCCAAACCGAATCTTGTAGCCTCGTTGTTTATGAGGCCGAAAATCTAACAGATTCCTAATGTCCACTACTTTAGCCACTTCAGACCAAAACCCCTCTAGGCTACAAGGCCCAGAGCTCTCCCCCTTCCCACTTCCTTTGTGTAAGACAAGCCTGGACATCTCGGACCCCTGCCAGCATATCCTCTCTTTTCTATCTGCTCCTGATCCTCCCCACACCCCCATGGTCCAGGGGCAGTGCTTCTCTCTCTTTATAGGCAATGGTGTGTCCCTGATAAGAAGCCCTAGGGTCCAGGTCCTCCAGGGTGACCTCTGTCCCCCAGACTCCTCTCTGGTGCTCACTAGCTCACTGAGACAGTCCTTGGACTTCCTGTGTTTGGAGTTCTCCATGTATAAAATGGGGACAGCACGCAGATTCACCTGAGATCCGCCCTTTCCCCTCCCATAGCCACGGCTCCTGACACTCTTCCCCACAAAGCCCTAGGTGTCCTGGCTCAGACAAGGTGAGCTCCGGTGCGATGGCCGCCACACTTACCATGAGCATGCAGAAGTCAGGCAGGTGGCCCGTCATGCCGAAGACCGTGGTCTTCAGGTACTTCTCGTGGCCGGCCAGGTCTATGAAGGTGATGACCTTGGTGGACTTCTCACAGATCTTGGTCCACTCGAGGCTGCCCCCATGGCTGTCGGGCTTATTCACCACATTGCCCTCGCTGTCAAAGCCCAGGATGTCGTTGCCCACGCTGCTGGTGCGGCCGGACTCCATCTCATGCTTGTGTCGGAAGAGCTTCTGCCGAGCGAAGCCGCGGCCATTGTCCAGCTCCCCGTGCGTCAGGACCCCCAGCAGCGTGCTCTTCCCCGCATCCACGTTGCCCACCACGGCAACCCTGCGCGAGGGTGGGAGGATGGGTCAGTGAAGAAAACACCCGTCACAGCTGCATCTCTCGCTTTGGCCTCCCAAGCCTCAGAAGGCCAGATCCTGGCTCAGCGCCAGCCTGGGCTGTGTGCCCACAGATGGGCCAGGTCCTGAGCCCAGCAGGATACCTCCTGGGGCTCTGGCCAGATGGATGGAGGGAGCTCCCGCATGGCTGGGCTCGGGCTGGCAGTAGCTGCTCCCAGAGGCCTCCCTCCCCCTTTCCTCTCCAAAGCCAGCGGGAAAACCCAACATGAAGTTCCCTATTCGCCCTTCGCTCTCACCCTGGACCTCCCCTTCCCCAGCCTGGTCTCACTGGGGACAAAAGGACAAACGTTGGGTTCTCCCCAGAGGGCCCTGATTGTTGTTCCCACTCCTCCTCATCTCCTGGCTCCTCCAAACCTAAATCCTGATGGGAAAATTTGGGGATAGGAGCCTGTCCTTTCTCTGCTGGTCTGCACCCTCCTGCAACGGGCATGAGCTAGTAAGTGAGGGAAAGTGGAGACCAGCCAAGCCTGTGGCATGTGCCAGGGCAGGTGGAGGGAAGGCCTGGGGAAACCTGGGGCGGGCTAGCCTGCTCACCTGACCTCCAGGAAGTCATTATCTCCAACCCGCTTCCGGACAAGGTAGTCCCGCACTCGGCCACCAGCCTCCTGGTGCTCCCGGAGGAGGATGACATCGGCCTCCATTTGCTCGGCCATGCTCTTCACGGTGGCATACGAGGCCTCCATATCGGCCTCGCTGAGCCCGTACTCGGTCCCGTCTGCAGAAAGGTACTTCCGTTCATTCAGAGAATTGACTGAGCCCCTCCAATCCTGCCCACAGGCCTTCTGCACCCTTCGTGTCTCCTGAGCTGAAGCCTGCCCAGGACCAAAACGCCAGGGGTGGGGAAGCACAAGGGCACCTGGGGGTGCAGGTGGGCAGGGGCTTCGGCCTGGGAGCGGCTCAGGTGACGCCTCGGGCACGGAGCTGCCACAGCAGCCCCTCCTTCCAGACTTCCCCAAGGAGGCCGAGATGTCTGTAGGGCTTTGGGACTCTGGGCAAGCCTAAAGGAGCCCTTCCGTCAGGCTCACGTTTTTAATCTATGCAGGACTGCCGAGGAAGCCAGGTATAAAGGAGCACAACAGGGAAATATTTTCAAAATGAGCTCCAGGAGAGGCCTCCCTTCTCCTGGTGAGGGCCGGAGGGAGGCCCTGATGTGGGCGCCAACAAGGCAGTGCCAGGCTGAGCTCTGGCCTCTGCCCATGGTCCTGGGTTCAAGTCGGGGTAAGAAAGTAGAGGGAGAGTAGCCATTCCTGGCCCCTGGGCCAGCGCCAGAGGCTGAGGCTCCCTGAAGCCCAGCCTCCTTGCCTACAGTTCCGAGCGTGAGGAGGCAGCCTGACCTCAGCTCTCTGTGTCATTGCGGCTACTGAGCAGTTCCTAGGACCCTCGCCATGGGCCATAAGCCGGGAGCAGCTCCTCAGCCTGAGAGAGCCCTGCTTGCCAGCCCAGGCCCCATGTGCCCTCCACAGAACAAGCATGGCTCCCTCCCTTCTCCCAGCCCTGCCCTTATTCCCGTGAGCATCTCGGGGGCCACTAAGACAATGCGAGGTCAAGGGGATGACACGCTCACTTCTCAGAGAGCCCATCTAGGGCCTGCTCGAATCCTGGCTCTGCCCCATCACGGCCCTTGGCTCCTCTCCCTCTTGAGCTTCCCATGCCCACCCTGGATCCCCTCCACCATCTGCGCTGGGGGCTGCTCCATGTGTTCTTCCCCATTCCCCAGTCTTAGCACCTGCCTCTACTCTCCTTGTCTTCTGCCTTTCTTTTCTCTCTGTTCCCGTTTGTTTCTGTCTGTCTAGCTTTCTCCTTTCTTTCTGTTCTTTTCTGTCTCTCTCCTCCATTCCTCTCTCCATCTCTGCCTCTCTTCTTTCTCTTCTCACTGTTCCTGTTTGTTTCTATCTGACTGGCTTTCTCCTTTCTTTCTTTCTCTGTTCCTCTCTCCATCTCTCTCTGTCTTCTTTCTCTTTTCATTGTTCCTGTTTGTTTCTGTCTCTCTGTCTGGCTTTCTCCTTTCTTTGTTCTTTTCTGTTTTTCTCTCTCTCTCTTCTCTGTTCCTCTCTCCATCTCTGTCTCTCTCTTCTTTCTCTTCTCACTATTCCTGTTTGTTTCTATCTGACTGGCTTTCTCCTTTCTTTCTTTCTCTGTTCCTCTCTCCATCTCTCTCTGTCTTCTTTCTCTTTTCATTGTTCCTGTTTGTTTCTGTCTCTCTGTCTGGCTTTCTCCTTTCTTTGTTCTTTTCTGTTTTTCTCTCTCTCTCTTCTCTGTTCCTCTCTCCATCTCTGTCTCTCTCTCCTCTCCCTCTCTTCTCTTCTCACTGTTCCTGTTTGTTTCTGTCTGTATTTCTCCTTTCTTTCTCTGTTCCTCTCTCCATCTCTTTCTCCTCTCCTGCCTTTCTCTCTGTTTCTGTCTCTGTCTCCCTCTCCTCTCTGTCTCCTGTCTGGCTCTCTCTCTCCCCTCTCTCTTTCTCTGTCCTTCCCTCTGACTGTCTGCCTGCCTCTCATGCCCTGGTGAAAGGCCCATTCCCTCCCAGAGTTAATGACACAGAAAGAGCAAAGGCAGGCAGCCAAGTCCAGCATGGCGCCTGGATGTTGGGGAAGCAGACTTCAAAGAGAGCCCAGGTGGGATACCATGCTCCAGCTAAGGCTCAAGGCCTAAAGACTCAAAAGGGAGTAATTCAAATGAGGAAGAAGAACAGGAACTGGCTGGATAGACGTGTGTGTGGCCCAGGGAAATCGCCAGCCCCCCCGGAAGGCAGGGGGAAGCCCGGCCAGCAGGGTACCAGAGGGAGCTGGCCTGGACCACCACATGGTCTGGAGACTGTGTCAGAGGAGACAATATCGAAGCCGAATAATCAGGAAAAGAGAAAAGGACACAATTACAAGGCTGCAGGAACCCGCCAAGGGATAGGCAAAATCACCAAGAAAAAAAAAGAGATAAAGATAATCTGAAATGTAAAAGTCCTTACAGAAACAAGATTAATGCAATTAAGCCAAAAAAATAAGCGTCAATGGGAAGAAAAGCCTTCTAACAAATACCTTGAGCAGCTAACAAGTGTATACAACCATTCAAGGCAAACTGTTTCCTGGCGGCGAAGTGGTCAAACAATATGAACAATTCTCAGAAAAAGAACAGAAATGATTCACACAGGGCCACAGGAGAGAGCTCCAAATCATTAACAATGAGGAAAAGACTCAGAAGACCTTGGGTGAAATGGTGATGCTGATGGAGTTGTGGAAAGATGGGTACCCTGGTGCAACCATTCTAGAAAACTCAAAGTGACAGAGACATTCATACCCTGTGACTCAGACACCACACAACTAACTGGGTACCCCAACAAGGTCAGGGACCCCACCAAAAAAAGGCTTCAAATAAGCTGGGGTATTTACAACAGCCCTTCTTGTGCTATCGAAGAACTGGAGTGAGAGGGAAATGCTCATGCCCTGGGTATGGACTCACTAAGTGTGCCAGTGAAGTAATGAGGCAAGGGGATGGGGCAGGGCAGGGGACTATGCACCACACCTGCCCCGCTCCTTTTCAGAAGGAAATTCGTAGGCATCCACAAATGAGGAGCACCACATACACTGATACATTTATTTACACACACACACACACAACATTTATTTACATATATATGTATATAGGACCCATCTTGCTGATTTTTTTGTCTTTTTGTATTTTTTTTTAAATGGTTATAAGCAATGGCTTCTGGGAGCTAGAGATATATTGGGAAATTTAGGTTCTAAATAAAAGATATTGGACTTTCTGAATATCTTGCTTACTTTTTTAAATTCTGTTTTCCCCCTACCCTTTTAAAAATGTATTATGTCAGGGTTCACAAAAGGATCGTTGGAGTCCAGGAACCTGAGTGGGGGAAAAAATTACACCTTTAATTTTCACTAATGTCTAAGTGAAATTCGGTATTTCTTCCCATTATGAAATTAATTTTTTTTTATTCTAAGGAGTCACTAGTTTCCACAAGCTGCCCAGGAAGACCATGACGTAGAAAAGGTTAAGGACATTGTTAAAAGGGATGAGCAGCAGAGTCGATCATAAAAGTTCCCCTCTCGGGGCAGCTAGGTGGTGCAGTGGTTAGAGGACCAGCCCTGAATTCAGGAGGACCCGAGTTCAAATCTGGTCTCAGACACTTAACACGTCCTAGCTGTGTGACCCTGGGCAAGTCACTGAACCCCAGCCTTGGGGGGGGGGGGAAGGCAACATAAAAGCTCCCCTCTCCCGGAGATGATATGCTCGAATGAGCTAATATTTGTAAAGGGCTTAGCACACAGGTCTCTATTAGCTATTTTTATTATTATAAGAAAGCCTGGGAAATGTAAATGATGTAAAAGCAAAAATGGCAAAAGATCCCCTACAACTTAAAAGAACAAACTCACTTCAGAAGCGCCGAGGCTCCAGGCTCACGCCTGGCCTGGTTTGGACAAAGCAAAGGACAAGAAAAAGGCGGCTTCTTTATTTCTGGTTTGTCTCCAGCTGCGTTGGAGTGAAACAGAGGACGGTGAGGGGATAATGGCAAGGGATGATGGGGCAAGGTAGGATAGCGCCGTCCTGCGGCTCCTGTTTCTAAGCCAAGGAGAACAGTCCTTACACTGGAAACCACCAAAAGAATAATAATAAAAGATAAATGAGGAGGGCCCCCAGCTGTCTTTGGGGAACTCAGGTTGCCAGGCCCAGAAAGACTGGGAGGAGGTAACTGGGAGAGGGGCCACGGGCCAAAGAAAGGAGGCCCCTGACCCAACGTCCAAACACAGGGTCTGCAGACTCCGGGCCGGTGAGTCTGACTTTGGTTCTTAGAAGACAGACTGGCTCACTGCGAATACCTGGTCATGAGACACCAAAGACAGAGATTCTCTGGATTCCAGCAATGCACCTGACATCCCAACTATGCTTGTGGAAGCCAGAGTGACGAGACTGAGAGGGCTGAGCTCTATATGGAGGAATGGCACACACGCTTGGAGTGCCCCAGTCTTAGCAGTGACTTGGACAAATGAATTCGGAGGGATCAAACTGAGCCGTCCTTGACCCTCAGAAGGCAACAATGGTAAGACTAGCTAACATGGCCAAGGAAGGCCCTAGAACACCCTCTTAGTGGAGTCTAATGACACGCAATCAGAACAAATAATAATTCCAAGTACGTGATGGAGGAGAAATGGAGAGGGAGTGATTTGTCTAAGAAAGATCAGAAAGGTTCCAAGTGGACTGCAAGCTACAAGGGTCACAGCCCTCCTCAGGAGCCAAAAGGCTCCCCAGATTATGGGCATCGCCTGATGGCAGAAAGAGGTGGCCACAGAGGACAGGGGGAAGGCTGGATTCGGTGCCACATTTTAGAAAGGCTACCAGGTCCAGAAGCAGGCCCGTGTCCCATGAAAACCCACAGAGAGGACCCGAAGAGTGGGAGAGCTGAGGCCTGGTCTGTTTGGCCTCCTATGCCAAGAGCGGGGGCAGCGGGGAAACTGCAGCATAAGAAGGGCCAGCCTGTGCAAGAGGCACCGGGCTCATCCTGCTCACCGGCCTCAGCAGGCAGGGCCCCCTTCAGCCCCAAATCTAGGATCCAATGGATTTATTTATTCATGCACTCATTCAGACTCAGCAGCCAGATCTGGGCTAAGTCACTAGGTCAAAGAGACAAAAGGAAAACCACAGAGGTTTCCTCCTCGGAGAGACTGAGACAGGGAGGAAGTTGGGAGCTCTTCCAAACAATGAGCACTCTCCCAAAGTGGATGGCCCATTCGCCACCTGGGAAATGATCAAAGAATATGAAATTTTCAAAAGAAGAAATTCAAAGTATCAAGAGGCAGATGACAAAAATTCTCCAAATCCCTATTAAAGAAACAAATAAAATAATTTGTGGTTCCATCTTGTAGATCAAACTTGTAGAGATGGCAGAAAGGCACTAAACCATGGGTGCCCTCAAAAGAGATCTGAAAGAAAAAGGACCCCAGCGGACACAGGTACTTAACGGAAGTTCTTTTTGTGATATCCAGAACTGGACCCATGGGATGCCAATCACTGGGGAAAGAGTTATGTTAAATAAATTAGGGTAGGGTGTGTGTGATGGAATTCTGTTGCAAAAGAAGAAATGATAAAAGGGGATGATTTCAGAGAAACCTGGGAAGGTTTCAAATGAACTGATGCAGAGTGACTCAAGCAGAACTGGGCAATGTAAACAACAATAACCCCACCAAAAGAAACTTTGAAAAACCAAAGAACTCCCACCTCATTGATGAAGCAATATGCCATCATCCCCTAAGAAAGAGGTGATGAA
This sequence comes from Sminthopsis crassicaudata, assembly GCF_048593235.1. Lineage (NCBI taxonomy): Eukaryota > Metazoa > Chordata > Mammalia > Dasyuromorphia > Dasyuridae > Sminthopsis > Sminthopsis crassicaudata. Next base: position 300,065,990 of record NC_133621.1, on the reverse strand, counting down.
CAAGGGACAAAATGAGACCCTTGTAGGAATTTATTTTGCTTGACTCTACTGATGACAAAGCTTTTTTTTGTTTGGGTTTTTTTCTTTGGTCTTATAAGGATTTGGCTTTTTTATGAAGGGAAGGGAGAAGAAAGAGTGGTTAGGAAAATGTCTCCCAAACCAAAAAAAGGGAACAGAGGAAGGTCTGAGGGAGTTCTGAACCAATCCTGCACGAGAGCACGATTGCATCCTCTCTATTTCTATACTTCACATGGAAGCACTCATTGTATCTGGTGTTTGTCCAGAATAAAAGAGAAAACATGGCTCAGTTTACAATGAAATTCATTTTTTAAAAAAATCTCTGCAGCAAAGAAGTGCAGCGAAAGCCGTGGCTGGAGGGAGGCCTTCGCTCAGAGCTGATCCCGACCTGGTCCAAGACGTTCTAGAGGGAATTTTTTCAACTCTCTAATTCTGTTTACCCTGGCAGCAAATGACATTACCTTGTTTATTCTAGGCCCAGCAGCAATGTCACCATTAATGTTTGCAAAGCCTCAAAGCTGGAAAGAAGCATAGAGGGCTTCTCCTAACAAAGTCCACAGCAGCCTCTGGGGACAGGCCCAAAGGAAGGGCAAACCCAGCTCCTGCCAGCCTCGCCTGTGCCAGGGGGATGGCCCTATGGTCTGGATACTTCAATGACCACTGGGCCGCCCTCCCCTGGTTCCTAGAGCTCAGCCCAGAACCTGGAACTGTCTCTATTACCTGTTGAGTTCACAAATGAATTCACCCTGAAACCCTCCCCGCCCCCAGATGCTGGGGGAGTTACATGGTCAACACCAGGCTCCCCAGGGAAGAGTGAGCCCAGTCTCCCTGGCGCCTGCTGGCCCTTCGGTGAGCCGATGACTCTTGTATATACTCACCCCGTCATCATCCCTACTCTAATCAGGAGCGACCCCAGCAGCTGAAGTAGGGAGGCAGAGGAAGAGTCAATGACCCAAACCTCAATTTCCCCATCTGGTTAAATGAGCAGGAGCCTGCCCCTCAGGGCAATGTGCTACGATAAACTGCAATGACTGCTTTTCTCCCTCCCTACCCCTCTTCTGCCCAGGCACACTCCTGTACCTGCCGCTCTCCTCTGCCCCTCCATAGGTCTGGGCAAAGATGCCCAGGAGAGGGACAGCCAGTCTAATTAGAGAGGGCAGCCTGACTCCAGAAGCCCTGCTACAAAGGGCCCTACAGACATACCCCACAAAAGTTTAAACGCTACTGACTCAGCAGCCACTGAGTTCCAGGACCAGAGAAGCACAACAGCCTTATCTGGGCGTCACAGGGAAGGGGGGACAAGGCGTCCCATCCGTCCTGAGGCCGAGCAGATGGAGGAGACACGGGGGCCGGTCGGAGGGGCCTCCCGGCAGCCGCTGCCGAGAGCCACAACAGCAAATGCAAGCCCAGGGGGCCCTCTTGAGCCCAGGTGCCTCCTCCTGACTGACCACCCCAGCTGTCCAAAGTGGAGCGGGTCTGAGGCCCTGGGGCTGGCCTCCCTGGTGGGAGGTTCTCTTAGCACAGTGCTCCAGGCCTGAGCAGGAGAGGGCCACCCTAACCGCTCACAGATTTGGACAAGACTGGAGAAGGGAGACATGAGGGGATTTCCTCGTTCTTTACAAAGCACAATGTGATTTCCATCTCAATGCCTTTGCCCTTTACCCCCTCCCTTCTCACTTCCAACTAAGAATCCTTAAGTTTCCCTCAAAATGCGGCTTGGTCATCTGCTGGCAAGGTCCCTCTCCCCACAAAATTACCCTATACTTGCTAGTCTACATTGCTGCCTCTTCTCCCGGGCACCCAGCCCACTGCCAACATGAAGAACAAAGTGACTACAGGATGCCAAGGAAGGGTCCGACGAGGTGGAGATTCACTGTTCCGCCCTGGGAAGATGACCAAGTTCTAGGGGTCTAACTGAGCCCAGCCGCTCACTCTGCAAACTCAGTCAGTCAGCATGCATTCATGGCTAAAAACAGGATGCCGCCAACCGGCAGTGAGCGTCCACTCGGGCTCTATTCTGCATAAACGGGCAGCAACCCCTGTGGGAAGGGGGCCGGGAAGGTGGGCGGAAGGGGCAATGGCAGACCGTGAGTGGTCCTAAGGGAGTTGGGGGAGACAAAGAGGGAGAGCACTTCAGGCAGGGGGGACGGAGCCACAGGGGGTTACCCGACTCCCACACAGAGTCACCTTCTTGTTGGTGGTACGAATCCCAGTCCTTTCCCAGGGTCCAACAGACACAGCTTGATGAGGATGACTTAATGAGTATTTCACCACCATATGGTGTTTTGGGATTGAAAGGACTAATTAACTGTCTGACGCCAGGCTGGAAAAGACCATTGAAAAGCCACATGAAAGAGGCAGAGCACTGTGATCCTGAGGCCTGGCCCTTCAAAAGGCTCTCCCAACACTGGTCTCCCCCAGGGATCTGCCCCAACTTCCCCATTCTTCACAGTTTCGTCCACTGTCCCTGCTAGGAACACGATTCCTCCGTCTCTGCCTCCCACTTCCGTGGGCCCCAAGCCTGGGGCCTGGCCCAGTCCCGACACACAGTGGGCCTTCCCAAATGCGAGATGAGCAAATTTCCCAGCAGAACAATCCAAGAAAGCTCCCGAGGGAGGGAGACAGGGCAGGCAGATATGGAGGCTGCATGGGAGGCAGGAAGGCAAGGCTGGCAAAATAAGAAATGGCCCACAGTAGGACAGGAAAGAGGGGTCCTCAGAGAGAGAGGTGGCAGGCCCAGGGTCCTCTGGTATCCGGGGAGTGACATCATCTGTGCACTTCTGAAGAGTCTCTGTTCATCGCACGCAGCCCAGACCAGAGAGAAGGATTCACTAGAAGTAGGGACAGAGCTGGCAAGTTCTGGGGTCCAGTCCCGGCTCACGGGACACCATCACCAGCTATTTCCAGACCTAATTCTGCATGAGGATTCACTTGTTTGTTAGCAAGGATGCTTCTAGAGGGAAGGAGTGCTGGAGAGAGTCCCGGGCCACCGGCTGGGACGGACCAAAGGGAGCCAGCGAAACATTGAAAACGGCCGACAGCGGAGCCGAGGGCCGGGCTGGGACCGGCTGCTCCCCTCTAGACTTCCAGCATCCTCCTGTCTGTGTCTCCCCTCCAGAATCTCCTGGAGGGAATCAAGCCTTCTTTCATTCACTTGATTCCAAGCTCCATCCCAGCAGGGACCCCGTCTTCAACACAATCTGACACAGCAGCAGCCACTCCAAAGACTTGGTGAACGAAGAGGAGAATGTCCCACTCTGAGCCTCCTTGGGCAAAAACCAAGGCTATAAATGAAGCTGCTCCTTTAACAAGGCCCCCGACCTCCCGTCAAAGGCAGGTGAGCGGCACATGGCAGGGCTGGACCTGTTTATGGTCACTGGAGCCAAGATGCCAGGGAGGGTTGAAGGCCTCCCAGCTGTGACCTCCCTGATCCTCCAAAGGACCAAGGACTACTTCTAAGGAGAGCCACACGCTGGGGGGGGAGCAGCCCTGTCCCCCGAAGACCACAAACCCCAATTGCTCACCCAGCAGGCTCTAACAAAACTCTTCTCTGGCAGAGCAAGGTTCATGGGCAGCAAGCAGCGGAGAACAGGGGCCTTGGCAAGAATGGGGGGTCAGGGCTGGTCTGATTCAGTCAGGAGGCGCCGGCAATGGTTGGGCCCAGGATTTTCCTTGTCTGAGCTCACAGGCAGAGTAAAAGAGATCAAACAATCCAGGCTCAGAGGGGAGCCATAGTTGGGGCCCGGCGTCCCATCACTCCTTGACCTCTCCCCATATGGCCACAAGCACACTGGGAACAGGAGGGTTTCCCTGTCGTCTTGGTGGGGAGAGAAATGCATCCGGGACATCATCTGAAAACTGCCTTTCTCACCCCAACACTAACGAGCCTCGGTGGGGAGGACCGCGGAACCCCACACTCCTTCCCAGCTTCTAGCCCACAATGACGGGGCACAATCAGAGAGCCATACGCGAGAGCTCTTCCAACGTGGCAAGTGAGGTAGCGGGGGAGATTTTTACTTGAAAGGAGACCCGGCAGACTACGAGAGGCTTCTGTGAGGAAGCTGCCGCAGAGCACCCTGGGCCACCCAGACTCGCACAGGACAGGCCTCACGGTGCCGGCCCAGCTCCAAGCACAGCCTGGCCACAGGCCGGCCCAGCGGAAGCTCGTCCTCTGGGGCCGTGCCGGGTGAGCGCCCCGGGGCATCTGGCCAGAGCGGCTCACAACGACAGTCTACTCAGACCCGAGGGGGTGGCGATCTGTGGCCGTGAAGGGAGCACTGCGGCCCTCTGGCCCAATGGCGTGGATCCCGGGAGTCTTCAAATGCTGAAAGGAGAACGGTGCTCACCTGATCCCTGCCCAATGACATATATGGTCTCTCCGCATCCCTCGTCCATCCTCTCCCACATCTGCCGGAGGAGGCTGTCATACTGCTCTGATGTTGGGCTCACTAGCACCAGCTAGGGGAGAAACCAGAAGGCCTTAGGATTCCCGGGCCCTGCAGGGCTGGCCCAGCCAGAGCTGGTGACCACACAGCCCCTCGCCCCGCTGCCCAGGGCCAGCCCGCCTCTGCCCTCCTCCTGGCACCCCTCACTCTGCTGCCCAGCTCTGCCCTTCCTGGTAGCACTCCTCACCCTATCTCTACCCTTTCTGTTGGTACCTCTTCACTCTGCTACTTATCCCTGCCCTTCCTCCTGGCACCCCCTCGCCCTGCTGCCTGTCCCTGCCCTTTTTCTCAGCACCCTCTCATCCTGCTGCCCACCTCTGCCCTTCCTCCTGGCACCCCCTCACCCACTACCCCAGGGTTGGCCCACCTCTGCCCTTCCTTATTTCCCAGCACATGGGAAGCGTCTCGGAGGGGAGAGTCGGGCCTCCATCTCCTACTCACACAGAAAGGGCTGCACCTTCTCAGCCTACATCACTCGAGGCAGGGCTGGCTCCTCCACCCACCCTCGGCCCAAATGCTCCATGCAATACAAACCCTCGAGAATCGGCCGACAGAGCCCAGGCCGGGGCACTGCCGGGCAGGGGAGCATTCCCTCCCGAGGGCCGAGAACCTCCACCTGCCCAGCTTAGGCTAGCTTCTGAAGCGCCCTACACCTCTCGATAAACTCTCTGGAGTGGCGCCGGCTCGTGTCTGGACCTCTGGTGTGGGGCACTGGGGGTCCTGGTCAGGAAGAACACGTGGCCAAGCAGCAGATGGGGTTTTGTTTGTTTACAGACCCATCGTGCAGGTAGAGTTAGGGCTTTTCCAAGTTTCTCAGCCAATAACACACAAGGACTCCTCTCTGGGAAGAGAAACAGCCCTTTGGGATCCTGAGCTGATTTACACACAAAGGTGCCTGGCTGTCACTTGGAAAGCCCATGTGGGCTGAGCTCCCTCCTCCAGAGGATCTGTCTCAACTTCAGAGCCAACTAGGGAGCTGAGGAAGCGAGGCCTGGCTGGGGCAGCACATGGGGGGGAACAGGGGTCACCCTTATGCTGACTGTTGACAAAGGTGTGTGTTTAATGTCAGAGACCCCTCTGCTTCCCGTGACCTCCTATGTTATTTTTGCATGTGTTGGGTCACATTATAGTTCAAGGCTCACTGCACCCACCAGTCATATACACATATTGGGAGGCCACACACTGCACAAAAGTCAAGTCTTGGGTGGGCTATACAGGTAGCATGTCTACCTCTGCCCTTCCTTGTGGCCCCCTGGCCCTGCTGCCTGCCTGGAACTTGGAAGGCATAGGAGGTGAGAAAGCGAGTTCTCTGGACTCGGAGGGGTCAGCCCTTCCAGTCTCTCCACTGGGTTGCTGGGAAGCTTGCTCGCTCGCTCTCCGTCTGTCTCATCCATCTCTCTGTCTGTCTCTTTCTGACTCTGTGTCCCCTTCTCCCTCTCCTGTCTGTGTTCCTCTCCTCCTCTCTTTCTCTCTCTCCAGGGCTTCTAAAATACTCATTTTATGAATGTGCTTCAAGATTTGCCCCCCTCCCCATTCTGTGTGAGGTAGGCCATACCCACATGATCACGGCTCCCAGAGGAAGGGGTTGGCCAAAGGCTTACACGGCTCCTAAATGTCAGGGTTTGGAGCCCAGGTGGCCCAGTCCTAGAGGAGGAGGCCGGGCCGGGGGGAAGGGGCCCACAGTGAATGCCCTGTTCCGAGCCAGGTCTCCTCCTGCTTGGTTTCTGGCCAAGACTCCAAAGCCTTTGAGATCTGTGAACAGCTACCAAAATAGGGGGGGCCCCCTCGGCCCCCCCCACAACAACAGCGCCCCATCAGGGAAAGAGAAGTGGTGGAAAGCAGAGCTTCCACCTGCCATATGCTGCTGCTCCTCGGCTGTCAGGTCCTGGGAGGAAGGAGAAGTCTGGGAGACCAGGAGGAAGAGCTCGTGCCCTGGGGGGAGGGGGCATTTCATCACTTCTCTCTGCTAAGGTGGGAGCTCAAACAGGGTGAGGGCCCAGGGGGTGGGGGGGAGAAACCTTGGGAGAAACCAGGACCCTAGAGCTGGCCCAGACAGGCCAGGTGTCATCACCGCACAAGCACAAGGGGCTAGAGGCAGGTGAGGGCTCCCCCTCCAGAGCATCCTCTCCATGATCCTCAAGGTACCCTGACTCCCAACCACAGAAATCGTCCCGCCAAGGAGCACCAGGACCTTGCCGGACGACTTCCCAGGCCCCAGGCCCGTCCAAGTTACACGGTGGGCCCTTGTCCGCGAGCGATCCCACCTGGCCGCTCCACCAACCCCCGGGAGAGGGCTGTGACCAAAGGGGCAGAGCAAGGGGGTCCCTCTGGGCTGGGCGCAGAGAGAGACCCCCAGGTCTGAATGGCAGCCCGGGTCAGCAAGGCCCCAGAGCTCTCAGACCTGAAAAGTGGGGAACCTCAGACCCTGCCATACCTGCTAGACAGGGCCAGCAGGGCCCAGGGTGGGGAGCAAGCTCAGCCAGGTGAATCACCGTCATTAGCCGGGGGCCTGGCCCTCGGGGGCCTGGCCCGGCACAAGAACACTCCCTCTGGGGCCCCAAGGCTTGGGCAGGGCCCCCCTCCACGGCCTGAGCGTCCTCATCTTGTAAAAAGGGGGGCTGAGCCGCTCCCAGGTCCCCTCCAGCTCCCCTCTGGGTCATCCCCCCTCCCCCAGCCTCAGTTTCCTCCTCTGTAAAAAGAGGAGCTGAGCCGCTCCGAGGTCCCCTCCAGGTCATCCCCCCTCCCCCAGCCTCAGTTTCTTCCTCTGTAAAAAGAGGGGCTGAGCCGCTCCGAGGTCCCCTCCAGGTCATCCCCCCTCCCCCAGCCTCAGTTTCTTCCTCTGTAAAAAGAGGAGCTGAGCCGCTCCGAGGTCCCCTCCAGCTCCCCTCTGGGTCATCCCCCCTCCCCCAGCCTCAGTTTCTTCCTCTGTAAAAAGAGGGGCTGAGCCGCTCCGAGGTTCCCTCCAGCTCCCCTCTGGGTCCCCCCCTCCCCCAGCCTCAGTTTCTTCCTCTGTAAAAAGAGGGGCTGAGCCGCTCCGAGGTCCCCTCCAGCTCCCCTCTGGGTCCCCCCCTCCCCCAGCCTCAGTTTCCTCCTCTGTAAAAAGAGGAGCTGAGCCGCTCCGAGGTCCCCTCCAGCTCCCCCCTCCCCCAGCCTCAGTTTCCTCCTCTATAAAAAGAGGAGCTGAGCCGCTCCGAGGTCCCCTCCAGGTCATCCCCACTCCCCCAGCCTCAGTTTCCTCCTCTGTAAAAAGAGGGGCTGAGCCGCTCCGAGGTCCCCTCCAGGTCACCCCCCCTCCCCCAGCCTCAGTTTCCTCCTCTGTAAAAAGAGGGGCTGAGCCGCTCCGAGGTCCCCTCCAGCTCCCCTCCAGCTCCCCTCTGGGTCACCCAGCCTCCCCAGTTTCCTCCTGGGGCCAGCCTGAGCCGGGTTTGCGGGGGGAGGGGGGGTGGGAGGGGGAGGGGAGTTGTCCACGTGGCGCTCGGGAGGGAGGCGCTCCAAGTGCTTATCTGGGGGGGACTCCCCTCTCCACATCCCTGATAAGCTAGCTGCCAGCCCGGAGCTGATGGGACTGACGCTTCGAGGGTGGGAGGCCCCGAGACGGCGGGGGATGAGGAGGTGCAGAAGCTAGGGTGCCCTTCCTCAGTTTCCCCAGGGCCTCAGTTTCCCGGGCGGTGGCGGGGCCAGAAGAGGCGCTCGCGGCGCGGCGGGGGGCCGGGAGGGGCGGGGCAGCGCACCGTTGCCATGGTGTCGCCCCCTCCCCCGAGCTCTTCCCGGCATGCCCCGCGCCAGGCCTAGGCCCCCCGCCCGCCCGCCCGCCCCGGCCGAGCCCCGGCGGCCCCCGCGCACCTTGCTGGTGAGGTCCAGCTCGGGCTCGCCGTTGAGCGCCTCCCCGTCCTCGCTGCAGTCCGAGTCGAAGCCCGTGTGGAGACGGGCGGCGGCGGCCGCGGCGCGGGATGCGCCCGGGGGGCTGGGTTCCGGCGCAAACATACAGGCCGGCACCGGCGAGCCCATCGGGGAGCGGCTTCGCTCCGCCGCCATCTTCACTCGCCTCGGCTGCCTCGCCTGCCCCGCCGCCGCCGCCACTGCCGCTGCTGCCGCCGCCGGCCTCCCGGCCCGCCCCGCGCCTGCTGCATTTGACTAATTTATGCACGGGCCCGCCCCCCGTCGCCAGCCGGTGCTTCTGCGCAGCCGCCGATGCCGAACTGAGCTTTCTGCGCAGCCGCCACCGGCCGGGGAATGGGAGATGTTGGAGCTTGGGGAGGGGTCAGCTCATGAATAATCGAGCAGTGGCCCCTGAGCCTCCAATAGCCGCCTGCGAGGCCGCGCGGGCTAAGGGGAATCTTTAATACCCCGAATCCCCCACAACAAACAATGATGGAAACGTCACACGCCTTTCCCTCGGCCTTCAGGAACTGTCTTCCCTCCAGCCCAACTACGTTCCGCCAATGGGAGTGGAGGAGAATAAGATGGAGGCCGCCTCCGACCAATGGGGACACGGGGTGGGTGTCTGGCCCCCGGCCGGGCTCCTCGGCATCGTAAAGCTTGGAAAGTTGCAACAAAATACCCAGTGGGCAGGCTGCGGGCCAATGATGGCAGCGGACGCGGCTCAGCGCGCCCTGGGCGGGCCCTCGTTTAAAGAGACGCTCAGGAGGCACTGGAGGCTGGTGCCAGGCGCCAGCTCGGGGCTGCCAGAATCTGCGTCTGGGACCTGGCACGTCGTGGGCCAACGAAAAGCACTGCAACAATTGCTCCGGCCCCGAGAAGAGAATGCCTTCTGCCCGCTGCCACCTCACTTGCTAACCATCCACTGTGACCCCCGGCTCACCCACAGATTAAGCACCTACTGTATACCAACTACCTTCGCGGCGCGGGAGATAAAGAGACACAATTTGAGCTTCACCCCCGCCCTACGCAATCGGTGCTGCCAATTCTCCCCATTTGCGAACGAGGAAACTGAGGCTGACAGCTGGTGTCTGAGGCAGAACTGTCAGCCTGCCTCGGCCCTCAGTGGGGATCAGAATGCAAATGACTGAGCGTTGTGGGGATCTGAGCAAATTTCCTAAATCACTTTATGCCTCAAGAGGGAAGGGGATAGACTCAACTGACTCGAAGGGCCTCCCCAGATTTAAAGCTCTACGTACATATCTGCCTGACATGTGCAAAACAACTGCGAGCTTTATTGGGAGGGAGGGGACCTGTCATCTCCATGTCAGGGAGCAAGGAATGAGGAGCTGGGGAGGAATCCATCATTTAACCTCTGCTGCCCGACGCTAACATCTCCCAGCGCTTCAGAGCTCCCCCCAAAGTCCGCAGCGGCAGTGCGCTCCTCCTCTCTCCTCATCCAGGCTCTTTGGGGCATCCATCATCCTGTCACTGGGGCTCAGGTCAGAGCACAAGGGTCCAGACCCGTCTAAGGGGACTTGCAGCCTTGGACTGAAAGTTTCTTTGAATGCTGAATTATCATTACTATAATTCCAAGATAAATCTTCCCTAAAAGCAATTTCAAGCATATATAAATAATCAAAGAGCATCTTCAGTTATTCCTGTTCCATTTTCCATTCACGATGCAAAATTGGAAGATTGTTAATGAATTGATTCCACAAGCCAAGTCCTCATACTTTTTGAAAATCAATTCTCTACCGTGTCTTTTACACACAAGTATAGCCATTAAAAGCTGCTCCGCAGTCCTGTCTTAGGACCCGGCCTCTGTGCCTGAATCTTTCCTCCCACTACAAGCTCCTCTTACCGGGAATAATATAATTAGTACTGTTCTAAGGGGTCTCCTTGCTTCTGTTCCTTCTCCCCAAAGCCCTCAGTTGTAATAATGACTAGAATGTGTGTAGGACTTTAAAGTTTACAAAGCATTTTACAAGGATTATCTCACTTGATCTTCACAAAAGTCCTGGGAGGAAGGTACTATTATCTCGCCCATCTTACAGATGAGGAAAGCGAGGGTAATGGACCTGCCCAGAGTCCCACAATGAGGAAGTGCCTTAGGTAGGAATCGCTGGAAGGTCTCCCTGACTCCGGCACGCCATCCTGGCCCTCCCTAAATAAGAATTCTTTCATCTGGGCTAATAACAGTTGGAGGCAGGAGCACCTCAATGAAGAGGGGGAGTGATAGCCCAGCTTCAATACCTCTCACAGAGGGCCTAGCCCTGCCTCTGCAGGTGGGAAAGCGGGGTGCTCTGGAAGGCAGGCCACTTAAGGAATAGGGAGGCACTGGATCTTGGTGAGAGAGTGGGACCTCATCTTGAAGGCTTGGCTGTCACTGGACCACAAGCGTACCCGGGCTACTGCAGTGTGGTAGCATCTGCCCTCATTCAGAAGGGAGATAGTCCACTCCTTAAACTGGGGGCCAGGCCTGGCAGAAAGCTGACAGTGAACAAAACCACAGCATAGGAAACTCCATGACCTTACTACCGCCACGTTTCAAGTTGAATTTAGCCGACACCTAAATACAGATGGTGAGCAAGACATACCATGTGTGATGACTCACAGGGACCAGCAAAACCATCAGGTCTAAAGGTCCCTGACTCCTCCCAAGCTGACCTTTGATACCCCAAGATTCTAGGAAGCCCTGGCAGTCCCTTCTGAGCCAATCGAGTCTCAAGTTGAGCTTAAGTCAAGAAACATGGCAGATGTTGTGCCTACCCCACCCTGGATGTGGGCTTCCTGGGAAAGAGGCTCCATCACCGTATTCCAATTATGGCTCTAGCAGCAACTCTACCAGGCCAATTTTCCCAAGGCTCGGGCTTCATCATATTGCTGCCATGCTCTAAAAACATCAATGGCTCCCCATCACTTCTCAGACCACAAGATTGAATACTCTGGGATTGAGACCTTCCAAAATCTGACTCCATCTTTGAGTCCATCTAAAAGCATTTGTTAAAAGCCTATGATGATGGACATTGTGCTCAGCTTCTAGTCTTATCCCCTCAAACACTCTATGAAGTGGGCTGGTCGTTAGGCCCCAGTTACACATATCCTATCTTCTCTCACCTATGGGGGATTCCCCCCTCTTGGAGCTGTAAAGGTCTTTCCTCCCTACCACCAACCTTCCCTTCCATCAAAATAGACTCCATCCATATGTCATCCTACCTTTAACATTAAAAAAAAAATTCTTGTATATTTATAATGTATATTGTTTACTTTATATCACCCATAAGATAACAAATTCCCTGAGGGAAAGGGTGATGATTTGTTTCCTCTTAAGCTCTCCAACAAAAGAACAGGCTTTTCTTAGAGGTTTCTTGAATTAAAGCCAACTTTTCCAGATTGCTATTTTCTAAGAAGTATCCTTTCTTTTCTGCCTTTTTCTTTTCCTTTTGGATGTAATAAGAATTAAGTGACTTGCCCAGAATCACCCAACTCATATGCTCTGTTTTCAAATATGACTTCAAATATGAGGACATAGAAATAAACATGGGTGGCTCAGTAGATATGCTTTTTTTCTGAAGAAATCATACAACACAAGCTAAACTAAAGATGGTCCTGTCCTTTTCCAACAGCTGTGTGCATAAGGCTTCATCTCAAAGGAAACAAAAAGCTATATATAAAACCACTCTAATCTGGAACAGGGGTTCTAAAACAATTTATGTCCTGGCCTTTCTGACAGCCAGTCTGGTGAGGTCTATGGTCTCCTTCTGAGTTTCATTTGTAACTTATAAGATACATCAGACTGCAACAGAAACCAATTCTATTAAAATATAGTTATCAAACTATTAAGAAAAGGAGGTTTATAGGACTCAGGTTAAAAACCTCTGCCCTAGAAAGTTTCCTTCTCCAAAAATGGTGAGATGCCATTAAGCAAGCTACTGAATGATTCCAAAGAGAAGTGAAACTTGGAGTGGATTCTTGTACCTCTAATCTTCCCCCATTAAAAACTCTCTTTTTTAATATGTTAAGAAGGATAGCGTACCATCCCTGGAGTCAGGAAGAACTAAATTCAAATCTGGCTTCAGACACATATGGGCAAGTGGTTTAATCACAATTGCTTCCAAAAGCAAGAAAAGAATGAAGAAGGAAGAAAGGAAGAGAAAGAAAAAGAAGAGGAAAAAAAGGAGGAAGGAAGAAATAAAGTAAAAAGAAAAAGAAGAAAGGAAGGATGAAAGAAAAAGGAAAGAAGAAAAAAGAAAGAATGAAGAAAGGAAAAAAGAAAGGAAGAAAAAAGGGAAGAGGGGAGAAAGAAAAAAGGAAAAAAAAACAAAGAAAAAAAGAAACAAAGAGCTATTCAGTGCTGGATTTAGATTAACATTTTGGAAAGAAGCTCCCTCTGTATCTTTTATCTGCCTCTACCTTCTGTCATGGTCCCTGATAAGTGGCCCTTGATGCAGTCATTAGAAACCTCAAGAAAATCCCCAGACAGTCCTAACTTAGGGTTGAAGATACTTAGTCAGCACAGACCTTTGTACAAAATAGGTACTCTTGACATTTCATGGAATCCTGAAATTGCAGAATTGAAAAGGACATATCCATGAATCCTCTTGGGAGTTCTACCAAATGGATATTTGGCCATGATGACTAGGAATGTATTATTCCCTGCTTCATTTGGTAATTCCTCCTTTTTTTTTTTTCTTTTGGACACCATTATGTACCCCCCATCATGATTATTGGTTGAAATAAATTAGTTGGCCAGACTTAATTTACTTTTAGAAATGAGTTGAATCATTAAAAGTATGCATTAAATGCCTCCTGAATGCATCCAGCTCCTAGTATATTTCCTCTCCAAATTACCTTTTTTTTTATTTTTTACATATGATGCATATGCTGAGAATATACATGTCTTCTCCATTAGAATGTAAGTTATTTGAGGGAAAGTACTGATTCTTCATTCCTTGTCTACCGATTACTTTTAAACTACTAGTTCAGAGTGTGGCAGTGTTAAATAAATGGTCTTAAAGGGAAATCTAATAATTTTTTATTCCAGTTTCAAATACTATGAAAAAGCATGGAGCCTCTAAGAACAACTAAAATGAAGAATACACCCTGTTGAGTTTCACAAGACTAAAGAAAAACAAATCATGGAAGGCTGTGAATATTTTTCCTGTCCTAATCATACTCCACTAGATTCAATATCTTTTTTAGGAAACTGTAGTATACGTTCTAGAACTATTCTTCCAACCTCAACTTGTATTATTGGGCTAGATCCCCAGGGGAAAACTTCTCTATCTCTCCTTGTATGGGATAACTCAGAGGGGTTAGGAAGTGTCTTTCCAACACTTTAGTATGAGTCCCCACCATTGTGTACCCCCCATCATGATTATTGGTTGAAATAAATTAGTTGGCTAGACTTAATTTACTTTTAGAAGTGAGTCCGATCATTAAAAGCATGCATTAAATGCCTCCTGAATGCCTGGCACTATGTAAAGCAATAGGGATTTAAAGACAGGCAAAAAAACCAATGCCTGCTTGCAAGAATTCACAATCTAATGGGGAACAAACAGGCAAATAATTCTATAAAAGCAAGATATATCTATATCTAGATAGATCGATTGATAGACAGAGATAGACATCTCAATAAGGTGCTGGGCCTGGAGTCTTAAGACATCTTTCTAAGTTCAAATCTGTCCTCACATATTTCCTAGCTACGTAATTCTGGGCAAATTACTTATTAACCCTGTTTGCCTCAGTTTCCTCACCTGTAAGAGGAGCTGGAGAAGGAAATGGCAAACCACTCCAGTATCTGTACCAAGAATATTGCAAATAAGGTCACAAAGAGATGTGGCTGAAATATAACTGAACAAAAATTTCTTCTATCTAAACATGTAGAGACAGATATTGTCTGTATATTTTATGTGTACAGAATTGTTTGCATTTGTGCACATATGCACAAATTAGTGATCACTGAAAAGTAAAGGTGCTGCTATTAAAGGGACTAAATGGAAGGGAAAGACTTTTTGCATAAAGTAGAATTTATGCTGAAATTTGAAGGAGATCAAGAGGCAGAAATAAGGAGGAAAAGAATTTCAGCATGTGGAGAGCCAATGAAAATGTAGAGAATAAGAGGTGAAGTGTCCTGGGCAAGAAAGCAAGGAACCCAACGTCATTGGATTGTAGATTATGTGGAAGAGAGTTACATAGAAAGAGGGTGAGTTGGGAAAAGCTTTAAAAGTCAAGTAGAGGATTTTCTGTTTGATTCTGGAGGTAATGGGGAAGCACTAGAACTCACTGAGGGGAGGGAGAAGGGCATTTAATGGCTTGGAGACTAATTAAATTATTCTAACATCAAAATATGAGGTGATGAGGGGCTGCAGGGGTGGAGGTTGACAGTGTCAGAGGAGAGAAGGGGGCATATGCTAGAAATGTCATGAAGATAGGATTCACCGAATTTTCAGTAGATATTGGGAAGGGGTGTAAAGAGTGAGAAGCTGATGATCTCTAGCTGATGGTATTGTGAGTTTTACAGAGTCACACAGCTAGGAAGTGTTTGAAGCCAGATTGAACTCAGAAAGATGAGTCTTTTCTAGGTGAACTACTTTGTATAAGGAGTCCTTGTCTTTCTTAAGAAAGCACCTTTCTTTAGTTCGTTATCTCCAGTTTAACCATCTCAATGTTCTTTGGAGATGGTTGTTTTCATGTTGACTCCCCCATTTGGCAGTTAGTGACTTGAGAACAGGGAATGCCTTTTGCCTCTATATTCCTGGTGCTTAGTATAGTACCTGGCACATAGTAGGTGCTTATTAAATGTTTTTTGATTGGGAAGATGGTGGAGACTCCAACAATAATTTTAAAAAATGTTTAGAAGATAAGATGCTCTGAGTAGAAAGATAATGATTTCAGTTTTGGAGGTGTTAAACTTCAGATGCAATTCACAATGTATGGATAGGCAGTTGGAGATTCAATTTAAAAGACAGGAGAAAGAATGAATAAATACATTTGAGAATCATTTGTAAAGAACTGTTAATTACAAAAGCAAATTAAAACAATTCTGAAGTACTACCTCATACCTCTCAGATTGGCTAAGATGTCAGGAAAAGATGATAAATGTTAAGGGGAAGTGAGAAAACTGGGACACTAATGCATTGTTGGTAGAGTTGTGAAATGATCCAACCATTCAGGAATGTGACAGAATGGCCTTGAAGGGAAATACAATAATTTTTTTATTCCAGTTTCAAGTACTATGAAAAAGCATGGAGCCTCTAAGAATAACTAAAATGAGAAATACACCCTGTTGAGATTCACAAAACAAATCATGGGAGGCTTTGAATATTTTGTTCTGGAGAGCAATATGGAAATATGTCCAAAGGGCTATCAAACTGTGCATACCCTTTGACCAGCAGTGACACTACTAGGTCTGTATCCCAAGGAAATTATAAAAAAGAGAAAAGGACCCACATGTGCAAAAATGTTTGTAGCAGCTCTTTTAGAGGTAGCAAAGAATTGGAAACTGAGTAGATGCCCATCAATTGGGAATGGCTGAATAAATTGTAGTATATGAAAGTAATGGAATATTATTTTTCTATAAAAAATGATGAACAAGCTAATTTTAGAAAGACCTGGAAAAATTTCCATAAATGATGCTGAGATAAACAAGCAGAACCAGGAATACACTGTACACAGTAACAGCAAGAATGTGTGATGATCAACTATGAAAGACTTGGTTCTTCTCAGTGGTTCAATGATCCAAAGCATTCCCAATAGACTTTGAACAGAAAATGCCATCTGCATCCAGAAAAAAAACCAAGGAGACTGAATCTAAATTAATACATGCTACATTAATTTCTTTTTTCTGTTTTTTTTTCTTCCATGGTTTTTCTTTTTTGCTTTGATTTTTCCCCTCTCAAAATAAAGCATTCATAAAGCAATGTGTATTAAAAATAAATCAAAACAAAAAAAGAAATGCTAATTTAATTTATAGGAGCTGATGAGATCTCAAGTGAAGTAAATAGTTTACAGGAAGAAGAGAAAAAGATCCAGGATTGAGCTTTGGGAAACACCCATGGTTAGTAGTTGAAGATCCAAGTAAGAGCATAATGAATAATATGTGTTAAGGACCAAGCCTAAAGGCGAAACCCAGAGAGCCTACAAAGGGTTAAAGGGGACTGTACCATTAAGGGATAAGTGGGTTCTCTGAAAGTCCCCACAGCTGTGAATCATAACACAAGGAATTGCAAATCAGCCTGTTGCTTGTGAATTGGGAATGAAATAAATAAGAGGCAAGAGGGAAGAGGAGAGCTGCCAGACAATGTAACTAACTGCCTCTCAGTCTCCTTGTATCCTTCTCATCCTCTCACATGAAGGGATCTATTCTGCTCGTCAGAAATAGATCCCCAGTAGCCACTAGCAGATTGCTCCCATAACAAATATGGATATTTATGAAAGTGATTTAGTTGAAACAAATCCATCCCCACAAAGGTTGTGATGAACTCTCCCACAGGAACACAACAGTCCAAAGGAACAGCAAAAGGTAATTCATTGTTCCTTGAGGTACTCTTGATGGAGTTATCAATATATTCCCCTTCTGTCCAGTAAAGTTTTTCTGCTGGGTTCTCTTAAGAAGCTTAAATCCACCTTCCACATTCCATGATGTCCATGTTCCTGATGCAACGATGTCATCATTAGCTAGTGCATTGCTGGGGATTGCTTCTAAAATTCCAAATTGTCTTGTTCTCCAAAGATGCTCCACCATATAAATAAGGGTTGGGGGTGTGA
Source organism: Sminthopsis crassicaudata (assembly GCF_048593235.1). Lineage (NCBI taxonomy): Eukaryota > Metazoa > Chordata > Mammalia > Dasyuromorphia > Dasyuridae > Sminthopsis > Sminthopsis crassicaudata. The sequence continues at coordinate 300,048,876 of NC_133621.1, read as the reverse complement.
GGCTGAGATTTTCTCTTTGGGACTATGCTGAAGACTTCTACCATAGAAGCTTGAATTTGCATTCCAACCTAGTCCCCTAGCTGTATGCAAAAAGTTTGTATCGACCATCCCCTAGTTCCCCCCTTGGAAGAACTGATTCATTCCTGATGTGTTCTCACCTTGGTATAGGTATTGGAGTTAAGGGAGGGATTGATTGCAGTTTATTACACAATGAAAAGAGGAAGCAGCTGATCCAATAATGAGTTAACTGTTACTATGTGCTTTAATTATTATTGAATTTTTCCTACCTACTGCTTAAAAAACTTAACTCAAGGACATATGATTTTGATGGGGTTCTAGTGGCACTCAGAGAGTTGTGGAAATCCCCTTTTGGTTGGAGGCAAAGATTCTTCATGAAAGAATTCACGAACCCAAAGAGTTTTAGGTGGCAAAAATGGAAGTTCATTTTGTTGGATGAAAAGTCATCTTTGCTAAGAGACTGACTTCATGGTGGCAAAATCCTATTAGGGAAATGGAGGCCGGCACTGAGAAGAGAATGTCTTCTCAGCAGGCAGCTATACCAAGGGACAAGGCATAGTCCTGCTTTGGCCATTCTGCAAAGAAGAGATTTTAAAACTGCCCTTTAATAGGGAATCTTGAGGCTTCGGTTTCATGTTGAAAAGAAAGCCAAAGTCCCCAGGCCTAGATCTCCAATTGAATGGGAAATCACTTTTGAAGGCTTCTGGAATTTGGAATTTCCTGAAAAGGGGGTGTGATTTGCCTTAAAAAAAGGCCAGCCAGGAGGATATACTATCTCTCATAGACTCTCTGGAGTCTGGGGAGATATGCTTCCCAGAAGGGCCTGAGACTCAAATCTCTCTACCTTACAGATCAAAGGGTATACAATTTTAGAGTGTTAATTTTACAGATTAAAGGGAACACAATTTCACCCCCCCACCCTGTCAATTTTAATGATGTGGGCAGTCAGTTGTACTAACATAGAATGGAATTGCTTTAGATCTTTAGAAGAGGGTTCTCTTGGGTTTTTGAGGTTTGTTCATTTTATGCAGTTCATCTCTACTTCTTGAAACAACTGTGCATAGTGTCTGAGGGCCGGGGTTCAAGCTCATCACTGATCTTTACTTTAAGAAGTCCTCCAAAAAAAAAAAAAAAAAGTCCTCCAACCTCTCCAGACCTCAGTTTCTATAGTTGCAAAATTCAATTACATGGCCTCTGAAGTTGCTTCCAAAGATATATCAAGCATCCTATGTGTGACCTTGGACCAAGCCCCTTCCACTTTCCTCATCTATAAAATATGGATTTGGATGAGGTAGCCTTTGAAGTCTCTTCCAAGATCTTTCCAATTGGGCAGAACCTGCCAGTTTGCATTCCTCTGGTGTGGCCTTTAAAAACCAAAAATCATCTCCACAACAGGAGGTGAGACTAAGGATCAGGAGAAGCAATTCTGCTTATGATAAGGGAAGCAGGATCTCATCAGCAGGGAGATGCTCCAGGGTTCTGGTCCATCCACTTTTATCACTCCTCCACTAGGCTGGATACTAGCTGGATACTTCCTCTCTTCTTCACCTTCACTTTCCAAGCCATCTTGCACTGTTTTTTGTCCCACTTCAAGCTTAACAAGTCATCCTTGGTGATATTTGACAAAGCCACTCACACCCACCATTGTTCTTTGGGACACCTGCCACTATGATTGCTTTGAGATGGGAGTGTCGGTGAATCACACCGCCCTAGAGCATCACCCGGGAGAAGATGGGCAGTGGGTTAGGATCATTAAAATGACTGATTGACTAACCTTGATAGCACGGGGCCTGGAATATCCATGCTACTTTTGCCACATGAGAAAAAGGTGACAATGTTCATTATTCTAAAAGTCAAATAAGATGCTTTGAGATCACAGGGAAAAGCCAGGCTAACACAAGATGGTGATATCAAGAAGCCATATCCTGAAAAACATCTTTTAAACAAGAAACAAGATCTCAAGAGTGAGGAGGATAGAAAATGTACTGACTGCCCTTCTCCCCAGCTTAATCTTAATTAACATGGGATCTTTTAACCAAGATAAACAGCTTATATTTAGCCAATGACACATAAAAAATTATACGTACTTATGTAATAATTTACTTAATATAATATTTTATATTATATATTTTAATGTAATGATTTCATTTGTGGAACTTTTACAAATATTTACCTGATACATAAAAGGAGAAATTATTGTTCATATAAAATTGATGTAAGTGATCATTACATACACATTGCAATCCCGGTAGAAGTCATTTTCACTCCTCCCTATGGACTGCAATCAATCACTCGCTGCCGTGCAGGCAGGGGCACAGAGGAAGCAGATGTGCAATTAGCACGGTCACTTATGGGCACATGTGACTATCTCTGGAAATCTATTAGCAATGTACTAGAGCGGAGAGCAACACCGCGGAACACACTAACGGCGCGTCTGAGAGATTCTCCCGGGGCTCCCCTCTTGAGCCCAAGGTCTTGTCCCGCATAATTAAGTTTCTCCCTCTCTCTAGGGTGAGAGCCGCCTCAAGAAAACAGAGGTCTCTGCAACCTGCAGCCGTGTTTCCGGCCAATGTAACGACGGGTCTGAACACGCACGGAGTCTTCCCAACGTGCAGTAAAGAGAGGGGGCCGGCTGGAGGCCGATGTGGAGGGAGGGGCGCTGGCGTCCCAGAAGCCCCCAGTGCAGCCCCTCCCGGTAGGGTCATTCCCTTGCCCACGCACCGGGCAGGGTCGCGCCTAGCTGGTGACTGAAGCTTGTTCTGCGCCGGGCCACCCTGGGGGACAGCTCCTACCGTTTGCCCCCCAATCCCTCGTGTGTTCTTAGGGTCACAGACCACTTAGGGCTCCCTCATCCGCAAGTTCCAGACTTGGCGGGGCTGTTTTGCCCGGACCACAGCCCAGGGAGCTCGGAAGCCTTCCCGACTCTCCCTCCGGGCTCTTTACGTCCGCGAGGACATCAAGTCCGCCGGGTCCTTTATCCACCCGCCGGGGCCTTTATGGGCCGAGGAAGCCCAACACCCCGTCCCTAGGAAAACTGCGGGGCCCATACGGGGGTCTAAACAGCCTCCGCCCCGGGCCTCGGAGACTGCAGCCGCCCGCCCCCTCGGTCCCCTAAGCTCGCGGGTCGGTGGCTGGTCCGGGGCCAGCCCTGGCCCATTCCAGGGATTTCCCCGCTTCCCCCTCAGGTGTGGGGCCCGCCCTGCCCCGCCAGCTTTTCAGTTCCTTTAGAAATGGCCTTTCCCCACCGGAACGTAAGCTCCCGGAGGACAGGAACTGTCTTTTTACTTTTCTTTGTGTCTTATCGTAAGAGGGAGAAGGAAGGGGAAGGAAGAGAAAAAGAGGAAGGTGGAGGGAGGGAGGAGGGACAGGAGAGGGGGAGGAAAGAGAAGTGTGAGAAAGGAATAGGAGAGGAGAAGGAAGAAGAGGCGGGGAAGAGAAGAGAGAAGGCAGGTGGGGGGAGGAAGAAGAGATGGAGGAGGAGGGGAAGAAGAGAAGAGGCGGGGGTGGGGAGAAGAGTAGGGGCGGGGGGAGGGGAGGAAGAGCAGGGGCGGGGAGGGCGGGGCAGCCGCCTAGGAGCCTCCTCCCTTTTCCCTCCCCCGCCACGCTGACGCTGACGCAGACGTCTCACGCGCGCGCCCGCTGCCGCCGCTACCTCCGCTGCGGGACGGGCCGTGCTGCGTCCACGTGACGCGCTGTGATGCGCAGCGCAGGCTGGGGGGGGGGGGGCGGGACGAAGGGGCGGGGCTCAAGAGCACCGAGCAAAGGGAGAAGGCGTTTCTGGAGCACGCGCCTGCCGGGCGAGGGCCGGTGACGTCGGGCACGGGAACGCGCGCGCGCCCTCGGGGCTCGCTCCCTGCTGCGCTCCTCCTCCTCCTCCTCCCTCCCCCTTCCCCCCCCGCCCGTGCCGAGGTCTGGGCCGGGTCCGGCGGCGGAGGTGAGTGTGGGGGACCGGGCTGGAGTAGAATGAGCGCCCCCCAGGCTCCTGCGTCCCTCAGCCGAGCCAGACGGGGAGAGAGGCTTTGGAGAGGAAGGGGCTGAGTTCTGGAGGATCCTTCCTTACGGGGCTTGTGGGGGGCTGGGGAACGCGGGGCCCCCTGTGCGATCTCACGGAGTGGGGCTCACGACTAGGATCCCCTTCCCGGCTCGTGGGAGCTGAGATTGAGGGGTACCCGAGGATCCACAGGGACTCCCCTGGGGGAGCCTCCTCTAAAGGCGGGGGGGGGGCTGAGGAACGAGGGGATCCTTCCCTTGAGGGGTCCTGCAGGACAGGAAGGAGGGGGTCCTCTCCCGAGGACACACAGAGGGACCCCTCCTTATGGGCCTGAATCCTCCCTCAGAGGGGCTCGGCACCAGGGGATCCTCAAACTGTGCCCCCAGCTTCCCTTGGAAGGGCTTGTGTGCTTTGTGGGACCCCGAAAAAGGAGCCCCTGGCCCCCTAAAAAGTGTGTGTCCCCTTAGAGGTGTTGAATTATTTAGGGTGTCCTGAGATCCCTGCCCCCCAGGCTGCCCCCTCCAGCGCCTCTCAGGGGGCTTCATGCCATTTGGGGATCCCCGATGAGGGGGGCTCTGAGGCTAAAACGCCCCCTCCCCCAGATCTCAATCCCCTGGCAAGGGTCCAGGACCTGGGGCGAAGGTGCGCCGGGCCCCGTCCCTTTAGAGGGTCTGGTCACCCCCCCTTTACCTCAGGACCGGCCTGGGGTTCTCCCCCAAGCACAAAACCTTGCCCTGGGGGCAGGGACCGGGGATGGGCCAGGCGGGGCTCCTTCCCCCACCCCATCCCGCTCCCTCCCTCCCTCCCAGAGCTCTGGCCCTGCTCGCTGGCTCCTGGTCATTTGCAAGCAACTTGTTGTGGGCCGGGGATGCTGATTGGAGTTCCTCTGTGTTCCGCAGGGCCCTAGGAGGAGCCCCAAGGAGGACATCGGCCGCCTCTGCAGCGCTGCCCTCCTCCACCTTGGCATGTGCTGGGCAGCGGCTCGCAGCTCCCCAAGGGATGGAGCCCTGCCCCCAGAGGCAGGGGTGTGGTCCCTGAGGCCCGGGGCCGCCACCTGCTAGCCGAGCTCCTCCCTGCTTCCAGTGTGCCCGGGGAGATGGAAGAAAAGGAGAGGTGTGATCCAGCCCCCTCAGCAGCCTTCACTTAAAGTTCACTGCTGCTCCGAAGCCAGCCAGAAGGGGATGATGGTCCTGGGTTGGGGACATTTTGGGGGGGCCCGGCGCTTTAGCAGTAGAGATAACGGCCAGATAAACTGAAGCAGAAAGAGTTGTTTTTCTATTGAAAACGGGATTTTTAAAAAGGGTTTTGTTTCTGCTGCTGTTTCCAGCCTCCACTCCGAGGTAAATCATGGCCCCTAGAGACTGAGTGAACCCCACCAAACCCGGAAAGACCCAGGAGGCTGCATTCTTCCTCGGAGGGGAAGGGTGGGGAGCTTCCCAGGCCACCTCTTCCTGGAAAATAAAAACATGAGTTGCATGCCATGGAGAGGTGACAAGACCAAATCAGAATCCTTGGACCTGCCCCAGCCAGCGCCCCCCCAGATCTACCATGAGAAGCAGCGGCGGGAGCTGTGCGCCCTCCATGCACTGAACAACGTCTTCCAAGACAGCAATGCTTTCACCCGAGAAACACTACAGGAGATTTTCCAGAGGTAGGAGAAGGACTTTCCCAATTGGGAGGCAGAGGATTTCTTGTTTTCTTGGGGGAGGAAAGGGGAGGAAGCTGTCCCAAATTTCCTTAAGTACCTCCCCTTCCCCCAAAAGAACCCTCCCTGTCAGACTCCCGGCAAGTCTGTCTTGGGACAGGAGCTTCGCCCTTTTGAGATCCCATTCTTGAGTGTTTTCAGAGGTTGTGGGGATTATTTCGACACTTTCTGGAGGGACCCCAAGTAGCCCTGGCCATGAGCTTGTGAGACCTTTCCAGCTAGAAAGAACTGGGCCTGCTTGGGGCTCAACGGAGAGGAAACGTAGAGATCCTCTGGACAATCTGGCCCACCCAGAATGGGGATGCCAGGATACTTCCTCCCCAACTTTGGATGGAGCTTTGAAGTCACCAACTAAGTTTTAATGGGGATAATTGCTTTCTAATGGCAGTAATAACTTTACCTGTTTTGGATGGATGGGCAGGGACCTCGCTGGCCTGTATCATGGCCCCCATTGGGTGGGGAGCAGAATTCTCTCTGTTTAGGAATTGGGGTGCGGGGGGGGGGGTGAAATGATTCATATCATCAGGTGACCTGGGGGAGGCGCCCCCATGTTCCGTTGCCTTCCCCTGTTCCCTTGATTGACTAGTGTTCCTGAGTACTTCCTGCTCCTCAGATGGAGAAAAGAAATGAGGTGCCTTTCCTCTGGCCTTAGGAGGACATGGCCCCAGGGAGGGATGAAAGATTGCTTTAAAAGCTGCTCTTCACCTCCAGCTGTTAAGGAGCTGGCAAGGCTCTGAGGTGGGAGGGAGGCTGGGCCATGTGTGGGAGAGTTTACCAGCCCATTTCCTCTGACTGGAAGAGGAATCCCTTCCATCTTCTTGGCAGGGCAGTGTAAGGGGCTCCAGAGACAAATAAGGCCCTAGACTGTGAACTCAGCAGGAAGCATTGGATTTAAGTTGGACCATGAAGAAGAAAGGCAGGATTCTCCTTATGGGAGTTGTGGTGGTGGAAAGGGGTCAGAAGGCCTGAAGGGACAGAAAATGGAAGTTTCGTTGCACAAAGGAGAAACACTGTGAAACAAGGCAGATTGAGGAGTCTTTAGAGATGATGGGCTAAAGCAATTTGGTGTTTACTCAGGAAGCAGTGGGAGCCATGAAAAGCTGCTGAGCAGGGGAGTGACAGCATTAGTACTGGCAGTTAAAAAGACTTCAGGGAAGTAAAATAGAAAAGGGGAGCCGGGCTTAATAAATTCCTTTGAAATAAACTGCCAGGCTTTTATCTTCTTAGCAGTTGTGCAAGCTAAATGTAATCCCAGAAGAAAGGTATGCGGTAAGGTAGCTGGTATTAGACTCGAGGCAGGGAGACCTGAATTGAAGCAGCTGGGTGGCCTTGGGCTAGTGACTTTACCTGGGCCTGCCTCAGTTTCCTCATCTTTAACATGGGGGTGGTAATAACAGCACCTGCCTTCCAGGGTTGTGAAAGTCAAATGAGATAGTGAAAGGAAAGAGCCATCTAAATGGTAGCTTTTGGCTTTGTTCCTTGTTATTACACAACAAGGAGAAGGAGATGTATAGAACTAAGTAGGATTTACACATGAGGAACCATTCAAATTAGCCAACCCAGAACTTTCAGGGGAGGAAGATGGACAGAGGATGGACTTGGATGCTGTAGGAGGAGAGCACTGACTGAGTTGGGAAAGCGTTGGCGGCCACGCTGGAAGCATAAAGGGGTTTTTTTTAAAAGTTCACCCGACAAGGCTTGTTGAGGCTAAAAGGGAAGAAGCTTTAGGAGGCAGTTGATGAGGGATCCAGAGGATTTTTCCACTATTATGGAGGATCTGGGAGAAAGGAGATCATTTGTCCTTGCTACCCGCCTTGGGACAGGGGCAGCGTCTAGAGTCAACCTGGGTTCTTCACTGAGCCTCCTGGTCAGTTCAGTGGGTACGGGACTGGCAGGTTTCGAACATTTGTTCCAAGGCCTGTGCTGGAGTGGTTGAGAGGGTTCCACTAAGGTCTCTGTCCCCGGCTCCTAGGCTGAGTGTAAACCCAGGAGCATCCTGACTGCCCAAGGAGGGAGAGCGGGAGGTCGGAGCTCTAGCAGCAGAAGGGACCAACTCCGGAGGCTGTTAAATCCCAGCCTCTTCACTTTTACAAAAGAACAAGCCAGGGCTGAGGGAGGGGAAGGGGCTTGGAAGGTAAAGCGTGCTTCTGGAGGCTGGAGAACGAGATGCGGTGGGGGGATGGCCAATGATCCTCAGATGGGGGCCTTTATACCTCCTGGGACTCCACAGAGGCATGGCCTTCCACGGCTAGCACTGCTGCCTCTCTTCCTCAGCCCTTAAAAAGCTAGAAAGCAAACTGGGTAAGAGCCTTCTTGATGCCCCCTGAGGTGGACTTGGTGACAGGCTTTGTGCTTCCTGCCCTCACACAGCTGGGCACTCACCTGAGGCAGAGTCGGACGGATGGACTGACAGACCCTCTGATGGGTCAGCCTGAGCCGGAGGGGAGGTTCCCGAGATCTGGATAGGAACGACCCAGCCCCTCGCGGTTACCACGGGCTTTCTCTGGGCCCCAGGGAGAGCCTTGACCGTGAGGCTCTGGAGAATCTGATCCTGGGCGGGAGGAAGTTTGAGAAGGCCCTCCGGGTTTGGGCCTGGCTGTGAGCCCAGGTGAGGCAGCCTTGGGATGCGAGCACAGGTTAATGGGGCCGGAGTTTTGTCCCTGGGACCGCCTGCTTCCAGCTCAGTCGCTTTGTGGCGGGCATTGACCAAGGGCCAGAGGAACTACAGAAAACAGTCTCTGCCCTTTGGGAGCTTGTAATTAGTTGAAGGCTGAAACTTACCTGCAGGAAATATGCAAGACAAGATATAATTAAGTATCAGATTGGGTGATGTCATCTGGGAGTGTAGTAGGAAATCCAGGGAGGGAGAGAGCTCTGTCCTCACGGGAAAGGTTTTTGGGTGAGATGAAACATGAGGGAGATCAGGATTGGGCCTGGTGAGGAGGCCTTGCAGGAAAGGGGCCGGGACCCCAAGGGATGAGGGCAGGAGGAAGCATGGAGTTTGTGGGTGAGAAACAAGGAGGCTGGTGGGAGATGAGTGCCGGTGTGATTGTAGTCACAAATCCAGAAGGAAACGGGGAGCATTTGTGACATCTGCCTGAAACCTCAGTCTGCTCATGAGACTGCCCACCGAGAGGCAGCTGGGTACGCAAGAAGGCCTTGGACTTGACACTGATCAGCTGCAAGTCATTGGCCTTTCTCAGCTCTCTCCTTCTGAAGCTGCTCTAAGAACTGTCTTAAGGGATTTGACTGCCAAGTCCCTGCCCCTGCTTAAAGGCCTAGGGGGTAAATAAAGGTCCTCCCATCTGGCCTGCCTCCCACTTTTTCTTCCCTAGGCCTTCCATGTCCTGCCCTGCAGGCCTAGAATGCACTTGCTCCTCATTCTTCTGGTGCTCCCTCCTTCTATCAATCAATCTTTGATTCTCCAAGAGTTCCAACTCAGTTTCTTTTCGAATAAAGTACTTTTTAGGGGACAACCCCTAACAGGGCAGGGACTTTGTCATGTTTGTCTCTGAACTCCAAACCCTGACTTGCACATGCAATTAATTTATGTTGGGTTCAATTAAAATTGAATCAGTGAGATGCTGAGAACAGAATCACACAATGGGCAGATTTCTCTGTGGCCAAAATGTTCTGAATTGAATGAGGAAGACTAGATGCATATGACTGACTTAGTGTGACCCACCGAAGTTTGAGAAAGGAGGCCAAGTTTACACACGAGGAACCAGTCAAATCAGCCAACCCAGAACTTTCAGGGGAGGAAGATGGACAGAGGATGGACTTGGTGTTGTAGGAGTGTGAGCACACTGATTGATTGCTGAAGGCAAGTAGTACCTTACGTGACTTCCAGTGGCCCAAGGGGAGGGTGAGAAGACAATGGAGGGCCCAACAGCTTTCTGGGAGCTTGGAGACCTCTTATTAACTTGTCACAGTTTATAGAAAAACCACAGAGAGGAAAAAACAACCTAGAGGGGGGTCCACAGGAGCATCAGGAATTAGGAGGGAGGCGTCCTGTGCAGAGGAGTGGAGTATATGAGAAAGGAGGAGAGAAGGAAACCCGTTAGGGGGGCCAGGCTGGCAGCAGAGGCTCCTGTTCAGGGATGGGCTGTCCAGTCCCTTTAGTGTTTTTATAAGTATCATTGACATCGAGAGGCAAGGGGGAGAGAGTTACTGCTGCCAGAGACACCTACGTCCAGGTAAGTGTGGGGAAGGGGAGAAAGCAAAGGGGGAAGCAGTGGATGGCTATAGCATCCCCCCAAGGGAAGAGAGCATCATGGTAGCTCTGCCAAGAAATGGTTGCCAGGAACCTGTCTACAAATGAGAAAGCCCTGGTGGTAGGCAGCAATGAGAGCTCTGGGGATTTTTGAATCAGGGAGTGAGCTGGTAAAAGCAGTATCAGTGTCTGTCCGGTTTGGAGGTAGAAGTGTGGTCAGAGAAACAGGGCAAGGATCAATTGGCCCGATATCTTTATAATTTTGATTTAATCCCTTCAATGGGTATATGCTTGAAGGACCCATAATTTCACTAGTATAGTTATAAGGCAAGTCACATGTAGATACTAGTAAACACTCCGTGGCCTTCTGTGGCTGAAAACATTCATCCTTTAGTGACCAACCTTCTGATAATGAACCTTCCTGACCTTAGCAAGGCCAGTCATGTATGGTGGGCGGTGCATTTGGTCTAGGCCCCCATCTCAAACCTTTTCAGCTCAGGTAAGAGCCTGCCTGTCTTTCTCTCTCTGCTGAGGCAATTGGGGTTAAGTGACTTGCCAAAGATCACACAGGTAAGAAGTGTTAAGTGCCTGAGGTCAGATTTGAATTCAGGTCCTTCTGACTTCAGGGCTAGTGCTCTATCCACTGCACCATCCTGCCTTCTCTAGTATGGCTTTTCAAAATCTAGGGTCTCCAGCACTAATGTGTTAGATGACTTACCCACAGGAGCGCTGGCTGACAGAACAACCTGATGGGGGATTCAAAAAATGGGTGCTTCAGGGAAAATGTGCCCCTTACTCGAGGTAGAATTTCCTGACTGTGACATAGAAAGAGAAGTTGTCTCTAAGACACCCACGCTCAAACTACTGAATACTTTATGGGCTCTACTTAAACTGTACTTTGAAGCAGATGGGTACAATTATATGTAATGGCTGGGAAGTGAGCATGAGTTGAATAAGATTGAACATCCTCTTAACGTCTCAAGTAGATGGCAAGGATGCTGGATTGGGCATCAGGAGGCACGAGTTTAACTCTGGGCTTTGCCCCTTGATAACTCTGCCCTTCAGTTTATTTGTGAATCAGGAAGACCTGCCCTGCTGATGGCTACTACAGTTGTTGGGGGCAAAGCGCTCAGCCTTCAGCACTAAAAAAAAACGAGTTTTGAATTGTCTCTATTAAGTACCACCCAGACATACCTGGGATGGGCATAGAGACCCTAGATCCCAAGAGTGAGCCCATCACCCTCTGTGTTTGCAGGTTGTCTCCAAACACCATGGTGACGCCCCACAAGAAGAGCATGCTGGGAAATGGGAACTACGATGTGAACGTCATTATGGCGGCCCTTCAGACCAAAGGCTATGAAGCGGTTTGGTGGGACAAGCGAAGGTAATGAAGCAGACTGGGCTGGCTGGAGGCTGGCTCTGCATGTTGTGGTAGAAGTGAGTTTCCAGCAAGGTCACTTGGAGAAACCTTGTGCTTGATGGCATGAGGGGAGGTGCAGCGGCCTTGGGGACGAGCTGTTTCACAACCTTGTCCCGTTTCTCTTTTCTCAGGGATGTCAGCGTCATTGCCCTCTCCAACGTCATGGGCTTCATCATGAATCTCCCCTCCAGCCTCTGCTGGGGTCCTCTGAAGCTCCCCCTCAAGAGGCAGCATTGGATCTGCGTTCGAGAGGTGGGAGGCACCTACTACAACCTTGACTCCAAGCTCAAGATGCCCGAGTGGATCGGAGGCGAGAGTGAGCTCAGGTGAGCCTCCTTTAGCTTTGGGGCTGCCCACCAAGGAAGCACGGGGGTGAACCTCTCATTCCTCCTAGGCTCTCTGTGAGAATGAGAAATAATGAGAGATTTATGGGCTTGGGATCTCCTCCCCACAGAAAGCTGGAGTGTGGCCTTTGGTTGCAATGTGTTCATCTTGGGTGTGAATGTCCCTTCCACCAAAGGTTCCCACTGTTGCAGACGGGCACAAGGCTGACCTCTTCCCTGGCACAGTCTGCCGGGCCTGAGGATTGTGCCATTCTTACAGCCTTTCTCCTCTCACTAGTTTCCCTTCTTCCCACAGGAAATTTTTAAAACATCAGCTCCGAGGAAAAAACTGTGAGCTGCTGCTTGTGGTCCCAGAAGAGGTGGAGGCCCACCAGAGTTGGAGGGCAGATGCATAATTCAGCTCCGCCTTTCTTTCCCTCTTCCTCCCGGCCTTCCCCTCCCCAAGAGCCTTTGCTGTGTCGTGGCCTGTGTCGCCACAGGTCTCTCCTGCCCCCACATCTTGTTGGGTTGATTCTTCCCAGACTTGACGATGCAGTCGATTAGCTGGGAGGACAGCCCTTTGTTCCTGGAGAAGGAAGTGAAGATGGGGTCCGAGCTCCCGTGGGCTTGCCCACAGAGCCGAGGAGGAGGAAGGGTGGTCCTGGCATTGCCGCTCTTCTTCCCTGTAGAGGTCCCACGGTGGACCTGACCCAACTTTTGCTGGAGTTAACCGCCTGCCGCCCCTGATCTGGAGATGCTGCCTCCACTTTCCCTTTCCTGTCAACCTAATGGTTCTGAAGATACTCATGAAGCCCAGATGACTGGCTTGGAAGGCCAAAAGCATAGGGGTCTCTCAGGAAATCATCTTCATAACCTTACTGAGCAATGGTACAGCATCTCGAATGTCCACCTTAACAGAGGAGATCTCGAAAGGAAACGGGCCATCTTGAGTGTTTCCCCAAAGGAGAATTTCTTCAACTCGGGCATTAGTTGAATCCCACCATGTGTCAGAGGGGCAAGGGTGGGGTGACTAAGTGAGGGTGTGACTTGGTCTTTGGGGGGCTTATTTTATGAAGTCCCCAGCATTTCACTACATGCTGTGGAAGTGTCGGGGGAGGGCACCGTAGCAAGAAAGGAAGAGGGCTCTTCAACTTTATCCCCAAGTGTCTCGAGAGGAAGAGTTGACAAAGGAATTCTAGTAGTCAAGGACTAGAAGGGCACAGAAAGTGTTGGAGCCAACAGGACTGGGAGTGGAGGCAGCTTCAAGAGCCAGAGCCCTCCAGTCAGGGCGGCCTCAGCTTTGTGGAACGTGGCCTTTGACAAGTTAGCTCAGGAATGACCTTTATCTGTCAGGTGACAGCTTTTTTCAGGTGGCCACTTTTCTCTTAAAAACTCTGGAAGGTGACAGGCAGAAGGCAAGTGATGGTGATCGAGCTCCCCTGACCGGATCATGCCAGTCGGGGTCACTTGAGATACGAAAGCACGGGAGTGGGCTGTTCTTGACGCCAACGCTGATAGGTAAGAGCACCATACCACAGGGGGCCCGAGACTTCTCTCCCACAGCAGAACTAGGACCACAGGACGAGCCTGGGCAGGCCTCACTGGCCCGAGCCCCGAGGAGCTTTCTCCCACCTGTGACTGGAGCGCATGTTTACACCAGCACTCTTCTGCACACTTACCTACGATCCAACAAGGCCATTTTTTAATGCTGAATGATGGCAGCCAGAAAGCAGTTCCTGCATCACACCCTCCCAGCACCTGGTCGCAATGTCTCCTGCACCGTTTTCCAAACTAGACCTGCTGCTTTGGCCCCTTGAGGAGCTCTTTGCCCCCTGCAAGATGACATTCCATTCACCACCACCAGCCAGAAGATCCAGCCAACTTTGGTGGGCCTGTAGGAGCTCTGTCCAATGACAGCAAGCCATTTCCTGGGAAGGAACCTGCTTAGATCCATGCAAACGGCATGAGGCCTCTTGCACATGGAGTCCACAAGCCGATGGAATATGCAAAGACGATTCACAAATATTTCAGGGCTGGTTTCTCTGTTCATATCCAACTCTGGTGCTCAGGAACAGGGACCCATGCTGATGCCCCAGGGCATGGAGATCCTATCCCTATAGGGAAGGGGGGGTCCCCTGCCCTATTGCCCATCAGTGGGCAACCCTAGGCTGTTTATTTTTCTTGCTTCCCTTTCTTCCATTTGTTGGCCTTGTGCTGGGTTTGTTTGTTTACAGAGGATGTATTTTGTTTAACCAAATATTAAAAAAAAAAAAAAAAAAAAAAACCCTCTCCATATATAAATCCCTTTACTTGTCTGTCTGCCTGAGTTCTGTAATTATGTAAAAGGAAAAAAAAAAAATAAACCTTTTTTCTTTATTGTGTTGTTGATTTCATATAAAGGGGTTCTCTCTTCATGAGTAGCACAAATTTTCCTTGGCCCATTTTGGGTCAGGTTAGCTCACTTGGAGCCCATTGTAAAGATCCAGAAGTCCGGTTTTATAGGCTTGGGGCCAAACCTGCTTTTTTGCTCGTTTCCTGATGTAACCTTGGACAAACCATGTAATCCAAGTCAACCCATTTCCCTCTCTGTCAAATGACTCCTATGAGTCTTTTCCTGTTTAAATCCAATGCTTCTAATTCATAAAAAATGGCATAATCCCTTACCAATGAGGTCAAATTGATTTTTCAGAAACTATTGTAATCCAAACTCTGTATCTCAAAGGATGAAAGTCCCTGTAGGACAAGGATCTTGGACCTCCCAAACCATCCTCATAGGAGGTCTCTGTGAATCTGATTTTTTTGGGGAATCCTGCCTCCCTTTTGTCACCCCACGCCATGTTGGCCTTTCGGTTACTGGGGCTAAGGAAGAAAAGGTCAGTAGCCAATCACATAGAGACTAACCTCCCCTTCCTTTGCTGAACTGTACTTGAACTTTTTCAGGTCCTGCCACAGCTGCCCCCTCCCCACCCAGTTCATAAATAAAGGCAATTGTTTGATCCACCTGATTACTCGTCCTCTGCCAATGAATAGCTTTTTATAAGGCTATGGCAAGCTGTGAGGCCTTCTCCACTTATCTGACAGTCTCTGGAGAGCCAGCCCCCCCACATAAGATAAACACTGCCAGAGTAAGCTTCTTAGCCAACACAAGAAAAAAACTGCTACAGAAGGGCCCAGACTGACTGCCCTTTTAGTGACTCCTGCATACATCAGCTAGCATGGGAACACTGGGTGCTTGTGCTCCTGCTGCTTAAGATCTAATCCAAAGGAAACACTGGTTAGAATCACTGTGCCAAAGAGGGAGAGATACGTCATGCAACCAAGACCTGGAGATGGAATCATTTTTAATATTTAATACAAAATATTAGTGCTGATTTTCTCATACACATTGCTTTAGAGGGCGAACAAAAACAGCCAGCACACCAGGAGGAAGCCACGCCTCCTTCATCCTTCACTCCGCCCTCCCCTGGCCTCTACAACCCACAAATTCACAGTGACTCTTGTCAGCCCCACACTTGATGCCCTGGGTCTGATTCGGGCCTCTCCGCCTCGGTTCTCAAGCAATGGTCAGAAGCACATTCCTGCTGACTTCAATTCCCCCAGGAAAAGGCAAGGGATGCCTTGATTGACAGCAGCTTAGCAATGGGGACAGGGAGACCAGAGCTGGGGTCACTGCATCTTTGCACTCACTTGTATCAGAATTGGAGGACTGAAGAAAAAACCTCATGCCAGTGTGGAGGGCAGAGAAAGATGGACGCCTCTAGAGAGGGGGTGGGGAGGATTCTGCTCATAGTGTTCAGATGGTTCAACATGCCCCAAAAAGCCCCAGAAAAAGCAAAACCGTTTCAAATAATCAACAGTTTGCTAACAGTTGAATTTGAAACTTGTCCCCCTCGAGCACAGTCAGATGCAGCAGATTCTCTCTAAAGCTTTCCAGGAAGTGGAGGTAGGCCCCCTGGCATCCCTCCAGAGAGACCGGTGTTAGGGCCGAGGAGTATCTGTAAGAGAAGGGAAGGTTCACGAGGAAGCCGAGGACCACCCACATCCCACCAGACGGGGACAGCCCATTATAGGAACCCTGGAGACGACCTCATTCAGCACCCTTCGGCTGATGGATGGCAGGGCTTGTCCAACAGACATAGAATCTGGAGATTCTTACTTCAGTCTGGGCAAGGGAAAAACGGCCCCTGGACTCACATGTCCATGCATACACTGACACGCAGGTAGTGGGTGAATCAACGTTCGTGCAAGTAAAGAAAGGCCCAATCAGCCTTGAGGGTCACCCAGAGGCAAACCCTGGACTAGGCCCGCCCTCCAGCTCCTCACCTGTCGCTGCTGCAGCTGCTGTTGCTGCTCCATCTGCAGCTTCTCCGTTTCAAAGACAACTGGAAGAACGAGGATCATGAATGAGGTCGTCCCGATCCACAGAGCGGCCCTGGAGAACCTGTACAGGAAACGGGGTGGGCTTGGCAAGTGGGATCCACGGCAGAGCGCGGCCTCCATGAAGCGCTGAAGGAACCCCACTGGTGTGGGGAAGGTGGTGAGCGACCTTGGACTTCACTTCCCCTTTCTGTAAAATGGGGAGAAACCTCCCACCTCATGGGGGCGCTAGGAGGGAATGTATCAGATAACCTCTCAAGTTATTTTTAAATGGGAGCCTGATGAAGGAGTGGAAGGGGGGATTCAAATCTTGGCCCTGAAAGTAGGAGGAGGGCCATTGCTTCTCCACATCTGAAGGGGTTTCTTACGGCAGCAGCTCACCTGTACATTTTCTGGGCCACTGTGAGGGAGAGGTCAAAGGTAGCTCCGGCGGCAGTCCGGACACTTTCAGGGAACATTTCTGTCAGGCCCCACAGTCTCTCAGCCAAGGTCTCATCGAGCTGCAGAGTTAATGGAGAAGGTGAAAAACAGAGTCAGAGGGGAATCCTAGCCCTGCTCCGCCTCTGCTCCTGGGGCTGTAGGCCTCAGTTTCCTCCTCTGCAAAAGAGCCGCTCTGGGGCCCCGGCTGCCGTCCTGTTCAGCTCTGGCTCTTACGGGATGCTCACACCACCTGGAGAGCGAGGGCTTCCCCCACAGAGAAGGAAACAGACAAGGCTGCGTGAGCTGGGGACACACAGGCAAGCGTGTGCGGGCTCAGAGGGAGCTGGGGTCCAGTCCCGCCCCTCAGAAATCTATATTCTGAGGGGGTGGGTGCAAGCACCTCCCAGGTAACCTCGTCAGAAATCCCGGACTCAGGTTCTAACTCCTCCCCTCTCTCCCCATGACCTTGGGCCACTCCCTCCCTGCAAGGACCTCATCGGAGGCCTTCCTAGACTTTGAGCATCTCCTGGACCGGGATCCAAATCCCAGCCCTGCCCCTGGCTCGTCGGCTCCCGTAGTGAATGACCTTGGCTAAGTCATCCTCCCCCTTGCCTCAGTTTCCTTAAGTGTCCAATACCAGACAGTCTCGGACTACCATCAGCAGCATCTCCCTCCTCCCCCTTACACAGTCAGGGCCGAATAAACGCTCGTCTCAAGCACTAAACTAAGCATTCGGAGTCGGAGGTCCCAGGGACGCGGCTCGGCCCCGCCCCCTCGGCCCCGCCCCCCGGGCCCACGCGCGCCCGCTTCTCCGCCCCCCCCACTCCCGGCTCGCGAGCGCTCGGCCAGGCCCAGCCGCGGCCTCACCTCGTCGTCGTCATCGTCGTCTAGCTCCTCCTCGGCCTTCTCGCCGTTGGTCTTGGGCGGCAACTCGTCCGCAGACCCCGGCGACCCCACCGGCGACTCGGCAGAGGTGGGGACGGAGGCGGCGGGCGAGGCGGCAGCCATGGTTCTAGGGGACACCGGAAGCGGAAGGGAGGAAGCAAAGCGAAGCGCCGGAGGCGGGACAGAGTGGCCGGGAGAGCGGGGGTGGAGCTGGGAAAGGGAGGGAGCGCGAGCGCCCCCGCGCGGCCCGGAGGAAGCACGGACTCCTCAAGAGCCTTTAGGTTCAAGTCACTTACTTCACTTCTGCCTTAACACTGTGGGATAAACCCCAGAGCCGACCTGGAGGAGACCCCCGACAGTGACATTCCCCAGAAAGGGCCCTGTCCTTGGTGCCGAAACGAAGTGCTTGACTTTGGCCTTTCTGGGGAGGCTGCCGTTGCTGCTTCTTACCAGCACGGGGCGATCGTGGGCCAGGAACGGGGCCTCCAGCTGGCTGCCCGCCCGCCGAGCGCTTACACTCTACTCGGCCGCGGCGAGGGGGGGGCGGCCTCCAGCAGCGCTTACACTCTACCCGGCCGCGGCGAGGGGGGGGCGGCCTCCAGCAGCGCTTACACTCTACCCGGCCGCGGCGAGGGGGGGGCGGCCTCCAGCAGCGCTTACACTCTACCCGGCCGCGGCGAGGGGGGGGCGGCCTCCAGCAGCGCTTACACTCTACCCGGCCGCGGCGAGGGGGGGGCGGCCTCCAGCAGCGCTTACACTCTACCCGGCCGCGGCGAGGGGGGGGCGGCCTCCAGCAGCGCTTACACTCTACCCGGCCGCGGCGAGGGGGGGGCGGCCTCCAGCAGCGCTTACACTCTACCCGGCCGCGGCGAGGGGGGGGCGGCCTCCAGCAGCGCTTACACTCTACCCGGCCGGGGCAAGAGAAGCATATGGAAAACCTCTGTTCACATCAAAAGGCGACAAAGGCCTGTGGATTGACAATGATCACCTCACACCTCTAAGTGCCCCCAAGACTGACCCGTAGAAAGCGTAGATCCTCCCTATTCGGAAAAGAAGCGATAAAGCATTCCCAGTACTAAGCACCGGCGGCGATACTATCATAAGGAGAAACCGGCCCTTCCCGGGCCCTCGGGGAGCTTCCCTTCTAATGGGAGACATCCAATTGAGGGGAAGGTGAAGCTGTAAATCCAGGGGAAAGGCCCAAGTTCCTTAGGGCACAATAACAAACCCTCATCCCTCAGTCATTTCCACTTATATTTCTTTGTAAAAACCCTCATCCCTCAATCACTTCCACTAATATATTTCTTTGCAAAAATATTTTTTAGTTTTAATTTATAAAATAAGCATTTCCATAACATAGTTTAATTTAAAAAAAAATTACACAAGAGATTGCCTTATGTACAATTTGCCAGTCCTCTTAAATATGTAATAGTTATGTAAATTTTTTTTCCTTCTCATTCTAGATATGGCTATTATTAAACACTTGTGTGTATCTATCATATTTAACCATTCTACACCTACTTCTATTTATCAGCTTTTTCTTTGGGTGCAGATAGTGGCTTTCTTATGTCCTTTATAATTAATTTGGATATTTATAATAGTCAAAATGACTTATTTGCTCAATTGTTAATATTACTGCATAGCACTTAGTTGTTCTCATTTACCTCATTTTTTTTGCAAGTGTCAGAAATTATTTCTTTCATATCTAATAACTAATTTTTGTAGACTTGGGATGGAAAATGCCACCCACATCCAAAGAGAACTGTGGAGACTGAATATAGATTGAAGCATAGTGGTTTCACTTTTTCACTTCTTCTTTCTCAAGGTTTTTTCCCATTCAGTCTGATTTTTGTTGCACAATCTGAAAAAATGTGGAAATATGTTTAAAAGAATTGCATATATTTAACCCATGTCAGATTACTTCTTAACTTGGGGAGGAGGGAGGGAAGGAGAAAACACAAAAGTTTTACAATGTTGAATGTTGAAAACTATTTTCACATGGATTTGAAATATTGTTGAAAAATTTTAAAAATAACTATATTAGGACCAAGGTTTTCCCCTTTTCTACTTCCTCATCCAGAAATCAAGTAGTGTGGGAAGTCAGAGATTTACCCAGGACAAGATCTAATCAGATAGTAATGTTTGGACTAATGGGTGCATCCAAGTCTGCTCATTTTGTTTACAGATCTGGAAAATGTGGATCTCCTCCCTTTTGTCAAACAGGTGATATGGAAATTGATGTCTCTTCAACCAAGATTGGGTATACCAAGACTCTCATGTAAAATTGCCCACTCTCTCTCTGAATGAATATTTTAATATTCATTTTCTAGTTAAGCAATCAGTGTTGAATTACCAGTCCGAGGAACACCTATACTCATGGACATGTAAGTCCTGTACAGTAAGCCCACCACCACCACAGGTCTTTGGTCCATGAAATGACCAAATGATCCTTTTAAACATCACACAAGCCTATCCATGTTTTTCTAAGATCATTGAACTCATTTCTTACACCATAATAGTCCATTACAATCATATACCAAAATTTGTTCAGCCATTCCCCATTGACATCATCCCTGCAATTTCCAGTTCTTTGCTGCCACAATGAGAACTGCTTTATCTCTAATATTTATCACTGATATATTTCTGATGTTGTACTGTCACATGGTGGCCAGAGCTAAAGGCTTTGGTGATAAGGATCCTCCTTTCTGGGGTTTCCAGAGCTATGGCTGCTGCAGCCTCTGTAGAAAGAAACCATTCCCAGGCTGTATCTCCTCAAGGGAAGCTTTCCAGAAAGGGGATGAGGGGGTAGAGGAGGAGGGAGCACAGGGCTGCTAACGTGGCTGTTCCTTAAGATTCTTAGGCTCAGGCTCCTGGATTGCCTCCATCAGAGTTTGAAGGGACATGTCAGGGTGGTGGCAGCCTGATTTGCCTAACTGCCCCAGGGTTATCCTGATGCTCCTGTCAGAACATCGTAATAGTGGGGAATGGCCCTTTGTTCTCAGGAGGTACCTGTGCAGAGGACACTGGACAGGTCTCTGTAAGCATGACTGATAGTGGTACTAGAATAGGGTGAGGGGATCCCCTGGCTCCTGTGTCTGCTTGTCGGTAGGAGTCATTCAGCAGCAACATCAGGTTGTAATGAGATAGGCCCTTCTCTACAATCACTTCTCCTCTCAATAGCAGCTGTAATAGCTAACAGAACTTAAGATTGGGACATGCTCCTTGGAATGGAGCCTCTTCACCCAAAGGCACTCAAATCCATTCCATTTAGTTTCTCATCTTGGCTCTATGCACGGAACTTAGCAGATTCCTGAAGGTGGCTGTCAAGAAAGAGGTTCAGGATGGGGTTGCTCAATGGATTGTTAATAATGCCTCCTTCTAGATCCCTTTTTTAACTTTTCAATATTTACTTTTAAAAAACTTTTAATAGTGTCTTATTTTTCCAAATACATGCAAAGATAAGTTTTCAACATTCATCTTTACAAAAGGAACCTTGTGTTCCAAATATTTCTCCCTCTCCCCTAAGACAGCAACATTCTGATATAGGTTAAACGTGTAATTTCTTCTAAACATATATCCATATTTGTCATGTTTGCACAAGAAAATCAAGTCAAAAGGGGGGAAAAAAATCTAAGAGGGAAAAAAACAACAAAAGGTGAAAATACAATGCTTTGATCTCCATAGTTCTCTGGATTCAGATGGCACTTTCCAATCATAAGGCTAAGGGAATGAATGTTTACTTTTATAAGATTTTGATTTCCATGTTTTCCCTTTCCCTCCCTCTCCCCAAGACGGCAATCTGATATATGTACAATCACATTAAAGATATTTCCACATTAGTCATGTTATGAAAAGATAATCAGAACAAAAGAAACAACCAAAAAAAGTGAAAATAGTGTATTTTGATCTGCATTCAGACATGATAGTTCTTTCTCTGGATATGGATAGCATTTTCCATTAGGAGTCTTTTGGAACTGTTTTAGATCATTGTATTGCTGAGAAGAATTAAATTTAGCAGTGGATCATCACATAATCTTATTGTTGCCATGTAGAATGTTCTCCTGGTTCTGCTCACTTCACTCAGCATCAGTTCATGCAAGTCTTTCCAGGCTTTTCCAGGTAAATTGTTCAGCCATTCCCCAATTGATGGGCATTCCCTCAGTTTTCAAATCTTTGCCACCAAAAAGAGCTGCCATGAATATTTTTGTCCATGTACGTCCTTTTCCCTTTTTTGTGATCTTTGTGGGACATAAGACCCAGAAGCAGTATTGCTGGTTTGTCAAAATGAATCATCTTGAGGCAAAGTGGAATCAGTGGTGCCATTTGGACATCTTTCTAAGCTAGAAATAGCTTGGATATATATTAAAGTGATGTTAAAATTGTCCCCGGGAAGCCTGGTAATTTGTTTTTTTGCTGAGGGTTAAGTGACTTGCCTAGGGTCACACAGATGTCGAGGTCAAATTTGAACTCAGGTCCTCCTGACTTCAGGGTTGGTGCTCTATATACTGTGCGACCTAGCTGCCCTGAAGCCTGCTATTCTTTCCCCCAAATGAAAAATGAGCTACAAATCCAAAGCTATCAATGATTATCATGTGTGTTTACTTATGATGTATTTTATTTGACTTAGTGGTAGACGGGCTTTTTGCCCCTATATCCTATAAACTCGAAGGAAGGGACTATTTCATTTTGGCCATGGACTCCCCATAAGACATTGGCCCGCTAGCCCACAAGCTGGGCCTTGGAGAGTGGATGATGTATCCACTCCAGAAGAGAGTAATTGGGGCATCCTTGGATCCTCTGGTCCTTTGTACCCTTTGTCAGGATCACCATGGCCCACCTTCCACTTCTGGTGTCATCACCTCCCAGCACGGTGATTTGGCCCTAAGGCTCACCTGAGGGTCCCCACTTCCATCCCCTAAGGCTGCTGTGTAGGAAGTAGAAGCCTGGCAGAGCACTGGAGGTCACTGGGCACTCTTGGCTCAGCTCCCACGCGGGGTCCTGGCCAGAGAGGGAAGCTTGAAGGCCTCGCTGGATTGAAGGCATGGAGCCTTTATGTTGTGCTTCAAAATCTGCAAGGCACATCCTTCTATTGTATCCCAGCCCTTCCCCCCATGGTGGACCCTAAGAGGAACCTGTCATACCCTGACCTTATCAAAACCACCTGTGAGCACCCACTGCATGGCTTTCCTCTTCCTCTGAACCATTAAAGCTCTGGGTCAAGAGCTGCCTTCAAAGCGCCACAGATGGCCAGTCTCCCCCTTGTTCACCGGAGGCAGAATTACCTGAGCCACAGAACTGATTTCACTTTTAATAAAAACTAATAGTAAAAACTAGAACCCCTGCACTCCCATGGGAGCAGGAAAAAAGGATGAGCCAATGAAGCCACCGAGCTACTAATTTAGGAGAGGGACAAACCAGGCTGAGGATCAAAGCTGGACTTCAGGCCACCCCAGAGCTTGTTGTGGCTGGGGCCAAGTAGGAGCAAGCTGATGATCCATCTGAATGAAGCACATGTCTTGGATGGAGCTGCTCTGGCGGCCACATCATACCAAGATTTCCAAGCTCTAGAATGAGCGCCTCTTCCTCTTCTGCCCGGAGGCCCGGCCCCAGACAGTCCTGCATGCTGTGTGTGCATGGGTCACATGTGCTCCATCAGTACCTCCACCAAGGCCAGCCCTCCCTCTTCCCTGACCCCTTGGTACTGACCCCCAGGGCTTGGCGCCTCTGACATCACTTCCTCCTCTGGCTAATGCTCTTCAGTTCATCCAGCTCCTTCTCCATGAGATGGGACTCGGCTGTGGTCTCAGCGAGCTGGAAGGAATGTGGGACACACCGTGAGGCCGAGGGCCCTCAGCACAGCTGGCCCTCCCATCTGGAGGCAGGTGAAGACATCAGAAGGAGCCCCTCCTCTCGGGCTCCACAAGCCAAGGGCTCCCGATGGGGAATTATCTTGTTCAGCCTGAAGATGCAGCCGCCCCTTGGGGAGATCTGTAAGCTTTTGAGGCCCATATGTCAGGAACAAAACCTGATGTGGGCAACATGGAAGGGGCTGCTCCACAAAGAAACAATGATTAGGTGGGGGAGATTCTGGTGGGGCCAATGGACAGGTACAGGGTACCTTTCAGGGTACAGGGCCCAGATGGCACACCCACAGATGGCAGGGGCCAGGTCTGTCTCCTCCAAGGCAACCCCTACTCTGAGTGTCTTGACTCCAGCAAAAAGCCCCTCACCATGTCCAGCAGGATGTCCTGGACCTAGCCCCTCACCATAACCAGTATGATTTCCCAGGCCCAGCCCCTCACCATGTCCAGCAGGATGTCCTGGACCTAGCCCCTCACCATAACCAGTAAGATTTCCCTGGCCCAGCCCCTCACCATGTCCAGCAGGATCTCCACTTTGACTCGCAGGAGATTGTTCTCCTCTTCCAGCTGCTTGTTCCTCTTGCGCAGTCGCTGCGCCTCCCTGCGATCCACGCCTCCACAGGCACCTGACTCTGGGAAAAGAGGAGCAGGATCCATGAGAGCCCCTCTCCCCATGCAGGGACCCCAGGGGGCAGCCCAGGCTTCTCACCTGCTATCCATTGGCCATTCTCAAACTTGAGGCTCTGCCCAGCCAGGTTCAAGGTTGGCGCTCCATAGTCCAGTCCCAGCTCGACCTCCCGAGTGGATCTGTCCAACTGTGGGCAACAAACAGACCAGAGGCCGGCTCAGCTCTGAGCCCGAGGCCTGGCTCCTCATGAGGGTTTGCTAAAGACCCTGCCATGGCAGGGCAGGAGGCCTTGCAGACATGGCAGAATGGTCTTGAAGGGCGAGTCCGGGCTCTGCAGTTCAGTACTTTGTGAGGCTGGCCTCAGTTTCCTCACTGAAAAATGGGGCTGATGGTCTCTCCCTGCCTGAGAGCTTTTCTGAGGATCCAGTGAAGTGCCCCACAGATGGGAGGAGGCTCTGCCTCTGGATGGCCACCTGACCCTGCGATCTGGGACTGGCACTGTCTCTGCAGAGCCAAGTCCTGTTTTATCCTCACAATATGGAGCCGTGAGCAGACCCAGAACCGTGGCCCCCATTCTCAGGGCAGGATACTGAAGCGTACTCCTTCATCCCCAGAGTCACAAAGTAACAACTCTTTCTGATGGATAAATACTTTCCTTCCTGGGAGTCTTGCTTTGCTTATTAAAGGGTTGGGGCAGGCAGCTTGCCTACTATTCCCCTTACTCCCACCCGGCCTCCATGCCCTGGCTTCCTTCCTGCCCCACTGACTCATCAATGCTCTGCTCCTGAGTTGGTTTTGTAAATCCTGCTGTGTGGCGATTTGCCAGCAGAACGGCTCTCTGAGGGCAGCGGTCGTTCTTGGGGTCTTTGGAACTACAGGCTCTGGCACATCACATGGTTTTTTAAACTGAAATCTGGCCACACTGTCAGAAACTGGCATCAGAGAGATCCCAAATATAGAACTGTAAACAGTGGTCACTGCTACAATATGTTTCTCGGGGAAACCGAAATCCTGCAAATTGAATCCTGTTCCAAATACACTGCTGAACTGGAAGGCAAAATGAAACCTACAGGGAAATGGCTACTTAGGCGAAAAAAGGCCTTTTTTAAAAGCACCAACCGCTCTCTATGGTCTTAATCCAGATTAGTTTTGCTTAAGGTTGAAATTTCATCTGAAATGTTTTCGGGCTCTTCCATGTCTTTTTTTTTTTTTTTAAATGAAAGCTTTTTATTTTCAAAATATATACATGTATAATTTTCATCCTTCACCCTTACAAAACCTTGTGCTTAAATTTTTTCCCCTACCTTGCCCCCATATTCCCTCCTCTAACAGCAAGTAGTCCATTACGTTAAATGTGTGCAATTCTTTTACATAGATTTCTACAATTCTCTTGCTGCCCAGGAAAAATCAGATCCAAAAGGAAAACAATGACAAAGAAAACAAAATGCAAACGACAGAAAGAGGGAAAATGCAATATTGTGATCCACACTCAGTTCCCATAATCCTCTTGCTGGATGCAGATGGCTCTCTCTATCACAAGACCCTTGGAACTGGCCTGAAGGGCTCTTGTACAAGTTGCTCTGCCTTTCTTGGAGCACAGTCTGAGGCTTCGGACAATGGGAAGCCTTCTGAGCAGCTGCCCCCAGGACCTCTAATCCACCTGTGGCCTACCAGGCTCCTACAGTCCCCCTCAGCCCTCCTTTCCCGGGCTATCCTGTTTCACCCAGCCTGGAGTCATCAGATCATGATGATGTTCCCATCCTGCCCTTGGGCAAGTTTTCTTAAAACCATACCCAGGGACCCCCTTTATTCCTTTTACGTTCATTCTGGGTAGTGCTGCTTTCCTCCATCCCAGCACGCGCTCCTTGAGAACAGATGCCTGGAGCATTCAGGGCAGAGACATCACCAAGGTTCTCGCCCACTTCCCTTCTGAGCTCAGTCCTCTCTTTCCTCCAAGATCATTTCTGCGATGCCCTCAGCCCACTTCAGGGAGTGGTGATGGGCTGGGGGACTTTGTGAGACAGAAATGGAATACATGGTGTCCATTCCAAGAGTCCTCTTCTGCTCCAGCCCTGGGGACCCCAGTGGGTGTGTGGGTACACTCTGAGGATGAAGATACTAAACTGAATCTCAGATGACTGGGACAGAGAGGAGCCTGAGAAGCAGGATCTAACAGGATCAGGTGAAGGAGGAGGGCCTCCAGGCCTGAGAAGGCACACCAGCTCCCTTAACCACGCAGAAGAGGGACTGCACTGATAGTCTAAGCATAAACAAGGAATGGAAACTGTGGGGTAGGTTCTGGAGAACAGGTTCTGGAAAAAGAGAATGGGTGGCCTTGGAGAGCAATGAGTTAAGAGTTAAGCTTTCTGTGGCTGAAGCTTTACCATAGTCTAAAATCCTCACAATAATCCTGAGAAATAGGGGCTATTATTATCCCTATTCTAGGGATGAAGTAACTATGAGAGAGAGAGCTTTGGGGATCTGACTAGAATCCCACAGCTAGGCCGGATTTGAACTTGGCTTCTCCTGACCCCAGGCCTGGCGTTTTACTCTTCACGCTATGGCACCATAGCCGTCTCTTGCTCTCCTGTGGCCCTGATGGATATTTCCAGGCAATATTGTAGAGAGATTCCAGTTTGAGAAGAGGTTGGGCTGTTTACTTCAGAGGTCCCTGCCAAAGATGAGATCCTATAATTTTTTTTTAATTTTATAATTATAAAAATTATTTTGACAGTATATATGCATGAGTAATTTTTTTATAACATTATCCCTTGTATTATTTTTCCAAATTATCCCCTCCCTCCCTTTACTCCCTCCCCTAGATGACAGGCAATCCCATACATTTTACATGTGTTACAATATAACCTAGATACAATATATGTGTGTAAATACCATTTTCTTGTTGCACGTTAATTATTAGCTTCCAAAGGTATAAGTAACCTGGGTAGACAGACAGTAGTGCTAACAATTTACATTCACTTCCCAGTGTTCCTTCTCTGGGTGTAGTTGTTTCTGTCCATGAGATTGAGATGATATTGTACTTCTCTCTAAAGATGTACTAAAATGAACTAATCAAGTTAATTTGTAGTTGCCTTGTGTTGTCCTGAAGGCAGTTAGACGTTGGCTGAAGAGGGTCATGGGACACTCGATTCTGTATCTGGAGGTCTGGAGTCACCAGCCCTACCACTGATAAGTGTAACTTGGGGGCAAATCTCTGCTCTGTTTCCCACCCTTCACTGGCTGACAAGACCTTTGTCCTTAGAGCACTTCCTCCTCATTCTGGTCTTTTTCTTCTCCAAACTCAATGGGTGAGAACTGATTTCAGACCTGAAAACTGAGGAATGGAGTAAGCAGGAAGAAATCCACTGCCCAGGTCCTGACCTAGCAGGGACAGACCCCCTATGCTCCTGCCCGTGCAAGAACTGGCTTAGCTTGACCATGTCGTTTGTGAATTTGTGACAAGGGCTTTTTTTTTTTTTTTTTTTTGAAAAAATTAATTTAAAAAATACAACCTCCTTTTTCATCGACTATTAAGGGATCAAAAGTACATCAAGGATTATTGGTAGCGTTTCTACCAAGCAGGATTATAATTCTGTGACTGATTTTTTTTTTCATAGGCTGTGTAGTGGTGCATGGGAAACCAGCCTCAAAGCCAGCAAAACCTGGTCAAGTTCTGGGCTCAGTAAGCTGGGCAGTTTACATAACCTCTCCATACCGGAAGTAACCGAGACCACAGGCTGCCCAGAGCATGCTGCTGGCACCTCCTCCACCAATGAAGTCCCAGGCTCCTGTCTCTATCCCTGCAGTGAGACTGACAAGCAAATGCATGTTATCCCCCATGGGGGTTGGGAGTGGGCTCCAGGAACTGCTCCCAACACATCCTGGTCCTGGAATATGCTGTTCGGGAGATCTGCCATCGTGACAAATCTTGCTTCTATCCCCTAAAGTGAGTTGGATTTTTTGAAACTGTCATAGCCATTTAGTCCCAAGTCTGGGGAACAGAGTTCAGTGATAAAGCAGGGAAGGATACTGTTGTTTTTTTTTCCCTTACTTTTAAAATATGACAAATAGGTTCTAAAGTTAGTGCCCCTCAAAAAAGGCCTCTGCACAAGGGTCTCCTTATGAGGCGGCGGCTTCCTAAGCTCTCCTGGACCCGCCTGGAAGATCTTTCTGCCCTATGACTTTAGAGTCACTCCTTCTACCCGAGCAAGGGCTCACTTACAGAATGCAGATTGGAGAGAGAGGCTGACTTCCGAGGGGGCGTCTTCTTGGGACTGAACTTATTCCCGAAAAGAGGCATCTCTGAGAGGCTCCCAGTAAAGCTCCACCTCCTCCTAGAGCAGAGAAAAAACAGTGAGAAGTTAGGGGATGACGACGGGTGGCTTCTGTCATGGGGGAGGGGTCACAAGGACACATGGCCCAGAATTCCCTGGCTGCCGCTTCTCTCATCCTGAGATGCTTTTTCCTCTCAGTGAAGCTCTGTCCTGGCCTACAAAAGACACAAGGCTAAATGGTCTTCCCTCAATAATGACCTCTATCCCCCAACAGCAAGGCGCTCAGGAAAGGTGCGCCAACCTGGGGAGGAACAGTTTAGCGCATCACTGCACTTTCTGAGTCATGTTTGCAAATAATGCAGGAATGGGCACTGAGAAGAAGAACGGACTTAAGCCTCTCACTTGCCTGTACTTAAAAGGCTTTCATCTTTTTTCATTCTTTTTCTTTTGCAAGGGAATTGGGGTTAAATGACTTGTCTAGTGAGTGTTACGTGTCTGAAGCCAGATGTGAATTCAGGTCCTCCTGACTCCAGAGCTGGTATTTTGTCCACGCTGCCATCTAAGTGTTCCTACCTGAGGCAGCCAAGGCCAGTGCAAAGACCAGAAGGACTGAACGTCAGAAGGCAGTCCATTTCACAGACGAGGAAACTGAAGCCCCGAAAGGTTGCCTTGCTTTACAGCTGGTGAGCCGCTGGGCTTGACATGCCCAGGATGGGAAATTCCCCCCACATTCAGCAGCCCCCGAGTCTGCCCTCCCACATGCCTCGGCTGGGAAGCAGAGCTTGCTGCCCAAGTCCCTTCCCGCCCTGCTTTGTCCATTCCCTCCGTTTTAATTGTGCTACTAATAACGACTCTCTTCTGGCAGAATGCCGCCAGGACATTTAAGTAGAAATGGACACGAGGAAGGAATTCCTTCCCAACTCTGCCTGGACCCACTTAACCCTAAATTCTAATTGTGCACCAAGCTGCCAATAATGCTGAGAAACGCTCCTCGAAGTCCGGGAGGCGTGGGGGGGATCCAGAACTGCCCCTGACGAGACTGACCTCATGCACCACCGGGCTGTGGCTATGGGGCCCAAAACACCAAGGGCCACTATGGGGCCTGCGCCGTCAGGGACCGCGCTTTGTTGTGTGTTACTGGTCCGCCTCCAGGACCATTCCTCCCAGGCCTACCCCACGCAGGGAGGGCCTGTGCTGGCCGCGCAGGGACAAAAAGGGGATGGAGGGGCGCTCCTTGAAGGAGGCGGGTGAGTCGTGGAAATCCTGGACGTGGCATCAGGTCCCCCCAGCTTTAGGCCCGAGGGACGAGTTAGGGAGGAGCCACCTGAGGCTACGTGACTTTCCCAGGGCCCGCCAGCTAGTAAGGGGCTAAGGGGGAATCCAATCCCAGGGCTTGCTCTCCGCTCCGCCTGGGTGACCCTAAGCCAATCTTATGCTCTCTGGAGTGGCTTCCAGGGCCAGAAGCCTGTGCTCCCAACCCCAAGGAAGGCCGGGATGAAGAGAGGGAGAGCCCCCCCTCCCCTGGAGGCTCTTTGTTACCCAGCAGCCCCGGGCTAAAGCAGGTATTCAGCAAGCGCTTCCGGTGCTCCTAAAACCCGGCCCCACCACCCACCCAGGCGCCTTCTAGAAGCACCCTCCTGTGGAGGGGAGACAGCACAGGCGCATACACAGGCCAAGCCCTGAGCGAAGTGCTTTACAATCCCTGCCTCACCGTATACCCCACAACTCCGGGAGGCAGGTGACGCTATTCCCATGTTACAGATGAGGAAACTGAGGCGGAGAAAGTGGCCTGTCCAGCGTTGCACCGCTAGGAAGTGTTGGAGGCTGAATTTGAACTCAGGTCCACCAACTCTGGAACCTCCGCTCTACCCACTTCATAGGTACCAGCCAGCAGTCATTTAAAATGCAAATACCAAGCCCTTGTGGGTGGAGGTGCTGGGGGTGCCAGCCCAGAACAATCCTGCTCTTACAGAACTGACTGCTGAGGGAGCACCGTGTACACTCGGGAGTCCGGGTGCAAGTATTAGGTGCCTGCAGTGTGCCTGACGGGGGCGGAGCGCTGACAAGAGGAGACCTTGCCCACAGGGAGCTTACATTCTACTGAGAAGACACTTCCCCAGACTGGTACATGTAACCCCAACCCCCCAGAGGCACATACTAAGCACCTGCTGTGTATTTAGTCCTCAGGGGGCCAGGAGACACATATAAACAAGCGCACCCATCATTCCCCATGCACAGATTAGGCGCCTACGGTGTGTGCCAGGCCTGGACTGTCTGTAGAGAAACCCCATAAGGGGAGGGCCGAGTTAGGAAGACTCACTTACCAGTGGTGTTCTGCTAGTGCCCTTAGGGCCCCAAATCCCGCAGCCCAACGGCCCGCCGGCCGCGCTTGCGCGCCACCTCCTCGGGTTCTACCACTTTCTGGGAGCGGGGGGGGAAGGGCAGATCGACCGGGAGGTGAGAGTTTGTCGGAGAGAGCACATATACGCTCGAACCGCATCGGATTCCCCTAAAAAGACAATAAAACCACGGAGTCAGCTAGTATAAGCGCCCCAATATAAGGAAGGAAACGGGAAAATGTCATCTGTTCCCCTCTGCCCCCTACGCCCATTGGGCTCGTCCTCATGCCAACAATAGTCAATCCTGAAGGAAGATGCGCCCCTGCGGTCGCCATAGTAACGGCGTCACGGCGTTCTAAGATGGGCTTGCGCGCGCACGTACGCACACTCTAAGAAGAAATGGGCTTCCCTTGGGGAAACGCGGGGTTCCCGATAGCGGCGTGCTCGGGCGCATTACGGGGGCCATGAAGGGCCAACTGCGGTCGCCTTGGGAACGTAAGAACGCACAGTAGGCCGGAGCCACGATGGACGTCTGTCCCGGCGGCCCCACCGCTATGGGGCCCCATCCCTCGACCCCAGGGCGTCCTTCTGGGTGTAGAAGGGGACGCTCGGTGGGTCGTGCGGAGCTGGGCCCGCAACACACCCGAGGGATCCCCGGCGTGAGTGGCTAGAGGCAGGGAACCTCCCCGCTTAGGTAACGGCACGCGCTGCCCGCCTTTCACGACAGCGCCGCGCTTTCCGACTTTCCTCCCCGAGTGGACCTGCGGCCTTGGGGAGCTTAGTAGTCTGGTGTATGTCAGGGCCCAACCTGAGCCGCTCATCTCCTGCCTTCGCTTCCATGGCGAGAACGCCGTGGGTGCACGTGTTATATCCGCAATCTGGGGGGGCGGTGGGGGGGAAGGAATTAGAGGAACTGAATTCAAATCCTGCGCCACTCCCTACCTGCAAGTCCCTCATCCTCCGTGGTCTTCCGTTGTGGGGACCCAAGGTGCCTGGCTCCTCATAGGCCATTTAAAAGGACTCACCAATAGGCAGTGATGTGGCTCAGCCCCTTGTCCTGCACACAATAGGTGCTTACTCAGTGTTAGTTGCCTAGGGTTTGAAGGTGCATAAAGGCGGGAGGTCAAGTGTGAATCCGTGCCCTATTCCAGCAGTAGTCATTCAGTTGTAGTACTTGGTATTGTGGGGGAGTGGGGCATGGGAATGGGCATTTATTATGCACCTACTGTATACCAGCCCTGTCAGAACACTGCAGATGTTCTCCCGTTTGTGTCACTGGTGCCTTTGGAGCTCAGCCCAGGATTCCCTTCCTGCACTGATTGTGCCCCCCCCCCTCTCCAGGGCAGGAGGATTGGTCAGTGTCAGTCTAGGGGAAGCCCATGCTTGTTGACCCAAGGCAGGGACACCTTCGTTTTGCATGTCTGTATTCCTAGGGGCTAGCCTGGGTCAGCACAAAGTAGGTCTGCCCGTAGAATGAATGTATAGCAGGAGAATCACAAGATAGGCTTCCATGTTGCCTGAGCCCAGACGGAACAAGTTGGTTTCCGGGCAGCCGGCGGTGCGCTGCTGCCCGCTGCAGAATTGGGCCAGGGCTGCAGGTTAGCCCTCTCCCGCCATCAGGAAACTAATCCGAAGTGATTGTGATGAAAAACGAGCAGGGTTTGTCCAAGGAGCGATGTGGGAGGAGAAGGACCCTATCATGCCACTAGAGGCCGATCCTTTCCCAGGGCCTCCCAGGGAGGGCTTGGGCAGAATGGCTTCCAACGGCCCTTGGAGCCCATTGGCTCTGTTCAAAAATAGAGGAAGTCTCTGACTGCATCATGGCCTCCAACTCCTAATGGGGGGGGCTCCCTGTAGTGGGGTATTCTCTGTGGTGTGGGGGCCCCCATAGTATGGGGTTCATTGTGGTGCGGGGCTCTCTGTAGTTGGGGGACTCTCCATAGTGTGGGGTTCCCTGTAGCGGGGAGATTTTCATATGAGGGGTTCCCTCTGATGGGGGCTCTCAAAGGCAGGGCCACGGGGTGGGGCAGCTTGCTCAGCACCTTTTCCCTCATCTGTGGACACGGTGTCCAGGGTAGTCTTGCCTCATCATGAGTTGGCTGACCACCAGGGCTTTGCCCCAGAATCACAGATTTGGGGAGCTGGCAGGCAGTGATTCCCCATGGCCCACCCATCTGTCCTGTATGTGATCGGGTATTTGCAGCCTCTGTCTACAGAGCGGCAGGTCGGAGTCCAGTCCCTGTCGGAAGCTGAGGCTATCTCAGGCAGCTCCTAGCGGGGACAATAGCTTTTGACCACATCCTACTATGGCCCCTGGGTCTGCTTTCTGGGGCCCAATGAAACTCGTCCCTCCTCCAGTAATGGTTCCTTCAGCCCATCTTCACGGAAAGTTGACTCAGGGCTCTTCCCTGTACTAATTGCCTTCCTCTGGGCACAGAGTGCCTCTCAGCAGGTGTCCAAAGCGGGTCTGGGGTCTCCAGGCTGATGGAAGCAGGGCTTCTCAATGTGTTAACCCTATCTCAGCAGGAGAGGTACAACTACCCTGAGATGGCGGGCATTTGGTCAGGAGAGGTCATGAGCCTGGTAGAATGGGGTGTCGGGAAACAGGCCTGGCCTTGCTGTTGTCTTCAGCTAATTCTGGGGGCCCTGGGCAAGTGCCCACCACCCATTGGGCCTCATATACACATAGAGAGGATTGCTCTCTATGAGCCCTCCTGTTTAAAAATATATATATATTTCTCTGTGTGTATGTGTATATGTATACATATATACATATACATATATATATATATATATACATATACATATATATATATATATACATACACGTGGTACATTTATGTGAATACACATGCATATATATATATATATATATATATATATATATATATATATATATATATATATATATCTCTTCAGAACTGAACACCAGGTAAAATGGACATTCTTCTGGATGGCTTGCTTTTTATTTACTTTATATCTAGGATAGTGATGAAACATAACATCACAAATTAAAAATCTCCAGAAGGGCATAAAATCAATGCCTTCTCATAAAAAAAGACAAGCAAATGATTGCTCCAGTTCTCCATTTAATAAATCTCTCAGGTTATTGTGAAAGCTGGCCTGCTCAAGCTCAGGTTATTTCTGGCCTTCTCTGCTGTGCATTTAAAATAAAAATGCTTCAGGAGCCCTGCTTTTCTCTCTCTTTATTGTTTTGGACAGCCCTACGGCCAGCTCTCTAGCCCCTCAATGGAAAAACCAAAAGCCAAAATCCTTGTAACACCTGCATCGTCAGAATGGATTTCCCATGTTGGCCCTACCCAAGCATGTGACACTTGACACTCATCCCGCAGGCCCAAGGCCTTTCCAAGTGCTGCATGTGCTGGTCCTGAGAAATGAAGCCACAGGATCCTGAAATGCACAATTTTCTTCAATCACCTTGTTTTGCTTGTTATTTTCATACAAATGAGAGTGATTTTGTGGGAATATTGATTTTTAATTTGTGCTGCTGTGTTTTACTACTACCCATCCCTCCTCCTCATTCTCACTTTGTTGCTTAAGAGAAAGGACAGAAGGCATGGGGAGGTGCTGTGATCAGGGCTGGTGCATCTCAGGGTAATGAGGGGATAATGGACACATAGCCCCTCTCAGCCTGAGAATGGAGAGCAGACTGCCCATCTGGACCAAGGTGCTAATCCCCTAGGGTGCTCAGGAACTTCGGTAGGAAAACAATTACATCTTGGGTCTCCCTGACTATGATTTCTTTTCTAATCCTCTCCATCAAAAGCATTATTCTGAGAAGGGGCACAAAAGCTTCTCCAGTTAGACCATCCCCAAAGGTTAAAAGCCACATCACCCCAATATTTCCCAGCCCCAGACAATCCTGCATGCTGTGTGTGTGCATGGGTCACGTGCTCCACCAGTACCTCCACTAGGGCCAGCCCTCCCTTTTCCCTGACCCCTTGGTACTGACCCCCAGGGCTTGGCGCCTCTGACATCACTTCCTCCTCTGGCTAATGCTCTTCAGTTCATCCAGCTCCTTCTCCATGAGATGGGACTCGGCCGTGGTCTCAGCGAGCTGGAAGGAATGTGGGACACACCGTGAGGCCGGGGGCCCTCAGCACAGCTGGCCCTCCCATCTGGAGGCAGGTGAAGACATCAGAAGGCAACATGGAAGGGGCTGCTCCACAAAGGAACAATGATTAGGTGGGGGAGATTCTGGTGGGGCCAATGGACAGGTACTAGCCTTTCACGGTACAGGGCACCTGGCCCACTCTCCCCTACCACGCAGATGGCACACCCACAGATGGCAGGGGCCAGGTCTGTCTCCTCCAAGGCAACCCCTACTCTGAGTGTCTTGACTCCAGCAAAAAGCCCCTCACCATGTCCAGCAGGATGTCCTGGACCTAGCCCCTCACCATGACCAGTAAGATTTCCCTGGTCCAGCCCCTCACCATGTCCAGCAGGATCTCCACTTTGACTCGAAGGAGATTGTTCTCCTCTTCCAGCTGCTTGTTCCTCTTGCGCAGTCGCTGCGCCTCCCTGCGATCCGCGCCTCCACAGGCACCTGACTCTGGGAGAAGAGGAGCAGGATCCATGAGAGCCCCTCTCCCCATGCAGGGACCCCAGGGAGTAGCCCAGGCTTCTCACCTGCTATCCATTGGCCATTCTCAAACTTGAGGCTCTGCCCAGCTAGGTTCAAGGTTGGCGCTCCATAGTCCAATCCCAGCTCGACCTCCCGAGTGGATCTGTCCAACTGTGGGCAATAAACAGACCAGAGGCCGGCTCAGCTCTGAGCCCGAGGCCTGGCTCCTCATGAGGGCTTGCTAAAGACCCTGCCATGGCAGGGCAGGAGGCCTTGCAGACATGGCAGAATGGTCTTGAAGGGCGAGTCCGGGCTCTGCAGTTCAGTACTTTGTGAGGCTGGCCTCAGTTTCCTCACTGAAAAATGGGGCTGATGGTCTCTCCCTGCCTGAGAGCTTTTCTGAGGATCCAGTGAAGTGCCCCACAGATGGGAGGAGGCTCTGTCTCTGGATGGCCACCTGACCCTGCGATCTGGGACTGGCACTGTCTCTGCAGAGCCAAGTCCTGTTTTGTCCTCACAATATGGAACTGTGAGCAGGCCCAGAACTGTGGGCCCCCATTCTCAGGGCAGGATACTGAAGCGTACTCCTTCATCCCCAGAGTCACAAAGTAACAACTCTTTCTGACCATGTCAACCATGGATAAATACTTTCCTTCCTGGGAGTCTTGCTTTGCTCATTAAAGGGTTGGGGCAGGCAGCTTGCCTACTATTCCCCTTACTCCCACCCGGCCTCCATGCCCTGGCTTCCTTCCTGCCCCACTGGCTCATCAATGCTCTGCTCCTGAGGTGATTTTGTAAATCCTGCTGTGTGACAACTTGCCAACCGAACGGCTCTCTGAGGGCAGCGGTCGTTTTTGGGGTCTTTGGAACTACAGGCTCTGGCACGTCACATGGTTTTTTAAACTGAAATCTGGCCACACTGTCAGAAATTGGCATCAGAGAGATCCCAAATATAGAATTGTAAACACTGGTCACTGCTACAATATGTTTCTCGGGGAAACCGAAATCCTGCAAATTGAATCTTATTCCAAATGCACTGCTGAGCCGGAAGACAAAATAAAACCTATAGGGAAAGGGCTACTTTGGCATGGGAGAAAAAAAGTCTTTTAAAAGCACCAACTGCTCTCTATGATCTTAATCCAGATTATTTTTGCTTAAGGTTGAAATTTTATCTGAAATGCTTTCAGGGCTCCTCCACATCTTGCTCTTCCTTTCAAGGAACACAGTCTGGGCTCAGATAAATATGTGCCAAAGTAAGCAAGCAGTCCGTGCTGTTAATGAGTCAAGGGAGAGAATTGGTAGAGATGTGTGCGTGTGCACATGTACAGACACATGCACACATGCAAACAGAAGTGGGAGGTAAGTTCAGAGGGGCTGGCACCAGCAGCTGAGAAGCAATCAGGAAAAGTCCCATGCAGAAGGCGAAATTTAGCTGGGATCCTTTAGATACTGCATCTGGTACCAAGTCCAGTGTCCCAGATGAGGCCTCATGGGGGCAGTGCACAGTAGGCCTGTGCCCACTATGGAAGCCACTGCCACGGCCTCTCCCCTAATGTGACCAGGGCCTGCCTCTCTACTGAGAGAGCCTGATTCCTTCCTGCCTTATTGGGCTGAGGCTGCAGACAAGGGGGAGCCTCCTGAGCAACTGCCCCCCAGGGCCTCTAATCCACCTGTGGCCTCAGTAGGCTCCTACAGTGGCCCTCAGCCCTCCTTTCCTGGACCGGCTTGCTTCACCTACCCTGCTGCTCTGCATCCTAGAGTCATCAGATCATCATGATGTTCCCATCCTGCCCTTGGGCAAGTTTTCTTAAAACCATACCCAGGGACCCCCTTTATTCCTTTTACGTTCATTCTGGGTAGTGCTGCTTTCCTCTATCCCAGCATGTGCTCCTTGAAAACAGATGCCTGGAGCATTCAGGGCAGGGACATCACCAAGATTCTCACCCACTTCCCTTCTGAGCTCAGTCCTCTCTTTCCTCCAAGATCATTTCTGTGATGCCCTCAGCCCACTTCAGGGGGCAGTGATGGGCTGGGGACTTTATGAGACAGAAATGGAATACATGGTGTCCACTCCAAGGGTCCTCTTCTGCTCCGGCCCTGGGGACCCCAGTGCGTGTGTGGGTACACTCTGAGGATAAAGACATTAAACTGGATCTCAGGTGACTGAGAAGAGCCTGAGAAGCAGGATCTAACAGGATCAAGTGAAGGAGGAGGGCCTCCAGGCCCGAGATAGCTCCCTTTACCATCTGGAAGAGGGAATGCACCGATAATCTAAGCAAGAACAAGGAATGGAAACTGTGGAGTAGTGTTCAGTAAATCCACGTACAGGAAGAGTCCACTTCAGAGATTACTGAGACCAGCTCTCTGTAAGGGTGAACAATTCAAAACTTTGGCTCACCACCAACCCTAACAATGAATGAGAGATAGATATACTGGAGATAAATTTAGGATGCTTTTGATGGAGAATGCATGTGACAAGAACAAGGCAGCACAACTATGCTATTTACAACTCTGTTTTGACAAATACCTTGTTATTGATAATTATTGCTATTTACAACGTTTTATTGCTACTTAAAGTCAAACTGCATCTTGGAACTATGCTCTATATGTTAACCTGGAATGTATATCGCGCCACCTGGAGGTAGCTGGTATTAATGCAACACTAGCTTAAAGAGTATATAAACTCTGGCCCTCAGATTAATAAAGGAAAATTGCAAAGCAAATCTTTCTGTCTGGCCTCGTGGATATTCAATTCAGATTCACACACATGGTATTTATTGACTGGAGCTGGACTCTCAACAGTTGGCGCCTAGAACAGGCACTTGAATGACCGGGCAGGAGAGTGACCTCTTGGTGAGCTCAACATTTAAAGAAAAAGAAGGTAAGTAAGAGGTGAAGGTAGTTTGTCACCAGGCTAACACGAGGATTAAAATATATCAGATATTAGATATAAGTTGTAAGATTGATTCTTGTCCAGCTGATATCAATATAGTACAGATTGAATTGGAATAGGCAAAATCAATCAGACAGTAGGGACAGAGGGACATTCTATACAAAAATTGTGCAAGGACCCAATGACACCTTTGCTGGCTGTCAATTGCTCAATGATGGCAATTCAACCTTCAATCAGCATGGGGAGGCAGCTTAAATTTTATTGAAACAATTTGCCCTCGAAAATGCTCATGCTAGGGCAGCTAGTTGATGTAGTGTATAGAGTACCACTGAAGTCAGGAGGATCTGAGTTCAAATCTGTTCTCAGATACTTAACACTTCCTAGATGTGTGACTAATTCTTAACGCCAATTGCCTCAGCAAATAAATAAAATTAAATTTAAAAAAAGAAAAAGTATGAAGGTATAAAGTACCTTTCTCCCCCTTCACAGGGTGGGAGGAGGTATCAAACAGCATGGCCCATAAAAACACTAAGAATGCTTGTGATGGGCAACAAGAAGCTCAGTCCCTTCCTTCAGGTCTCTGTCAACTTCCCTTAATTTGTAAGCTTGCCAGTTGTCTTGAAAGCATCAGGGTAAGCAAGGTCATCAGTCCTGAGAAATGAGCCTGTTTAGGATGTATAGTTCCTAAACAAAGAAAGTGTTTACTAAGAATCTATAAACTTGTTTAATGATCAGTTCTTTGCACCAGGATAAGCTTAAACATATAAAACAAGTTAAACAAAATCTGTGTGTGTAAGTTTTGGTAAACATTTTAAAAAAGAATTTATCTGGCTCTAAACTGTGATTAGTAGTATTTACTGTTAGAGATAAAATCTCTTGGGACTGAGTTTTGAATCTTAATCTTTGCTTAAGGTTAAAATTTTATCTGAAATGCTTTCAGGGCTCCTGAAATTTTTTTTTCAGGACTGCCTGACCATTAAGTCAGTAACCCACCCATTGAGAGAAATACCATAAGCTACTCAGAAAAACGTGATCCTGGACTGTTATAAGTGAAGTTCTGTATTTAGACAAAGAGTTGGAACCTTGGCCTCTGTTCAAGGGGAGATCCTTCTGACTCAGTTCCCCAGTTGTGTCTCCTTGAATAAGAACCCACCTGATTATTCCTGAATCTGGCTATAAGGTGTAATTGTTATAATCAGATATCAAACTGAGCTAAGGATGCTTTATCCCGTCATGTATATGCTCCCAGACAGAAGCTTGAAGAATCAGTTTTTATAATAATACCCCTGTATTTTACTCCTGTAGCAAATTTATATAATCAGAAGTCAATAGAAGCCATGAACACAATTCAATTACATATCATCTTGTTTTCAATCTGAAAAATCTAGTCATTATGTCTAAATAACTTAATGAATGAGTATTTGGCCTAGTCATTTATCTATTACTAGATGTTTATGTCTATATGAAATAAGGTCTTTAAAGGTTTCAAAAATAATGTAAGAACAATTAGCATGATTGATTATAAGAGCTGTTATTTTATTATTGAAATTAAAGCTGAAATATCTTTAACATTTGTATGTACTGTGTGTCCTGTTAAACAAATGTATTTATGTGAAAAGTTGCTGGTCAATCTACATTGGCCTCTCTAGAACCTATAGCAGTCCTTGTGGGCTTGTCTTTCTATCTCAGATTATTTTAGCCTCTATTAGATTTCTTTCTTTTCTTTAGACTTTGGTCAGTTACAACTGTACTTACTAGCTTAAAGGAGCTGAATCAACCATTGGATACTTCAATCAGTTCCAGCTTACCACTTCCTCCAAAAAAAGAATGGGACCCTGTAGGTGACTCAGCTCTATGCCCATTCTCAGGAGGAGGTAGTTTCAGAAGATGAGATCATTGCCTCTGCTCCCAGAGGACTTTAGGCCCTATTGTTTGGAGAAGAACTGGAACTGGTTGGTGATAATGTACCCCAAATTATCGAGTGTCTGGATGGGTCCCCTGTTACAATGTATTTGGGACTTGGGATGGAACAGATTTTCACATGTCAGATATGGGATTCCATGATGTTTCAGGCCCTGCAGAAATATACCATATGGGCATGCTTAAACTATGTTAGAAATATCATCTAACTACAGATAATGTTTTAAGAAATGATTCTGGAATATAAATCATGAATGTGTCAGCAGGATATATTATAAAATGTTACAAATACGTTTTAATCCAATGTCTTATTTCTAAATCACTACCTATGTTTCTTATTATTGAACCAAGGATGGTGCCTACTAAGATTAGTTACAATTGGAAGCCATCAGCAGGTAAACAGGCTTGAGATAATGTCAAAAGAAAATTAGAAAACAACAGAAGTAGGAAAAGGTGATTTGTTGGATTACTCATTGCTGGAATTCTAGCAGCTATGGCAATTATTAATTCACTTGCCATTTCAGCTACATCTCTAACAGAATCTATTCAGACTGCCCAATTCACAGATCAATTAGTAAAAAATGTATCATAAGCTCTTAAAGAACAAATTAATACAATGAGCTAAAACAAGAATTAAATTTAATGGAAAAATTATTAATATAGTTAGGGGTTATGTAAACAATTTGGAAACTTGATTACAACTAACGTGCTTATATTTTTACTTATGTATGTGTAACTCCATATAGACGAGACAATGATACCAAAAATGTGACATGGCTTCAAATAAGGAACAGAATAAATGGAGCTATACATAATTCCAACCTCACTTTGCATATATCTTAGCTGCTTTGGCAGAAAATATGGCACAATTAGTGCCCCTGGAATTGAAACTGACAGCATAGCAAACAAAGTATTTGAGTGGTTGAAAAAGATAAATCCTGTAAATAATCTGATTTTTCTATGCTTTTGTGTTTTGTTCTTGCATGTGTCATTCCTATACTCATTGGCTTAGCCTCTTGTGTTTTCCAATATGTTTTCTCATCATTGTCAACTATGGGAACTTAAGTTCATAGACTTCATCTTCTGAATAAAAAAGGGGGAGATAGAGAGGGCCAGTATTGAATAAGTCCCCATACAGGAAAAGTCCAATTCAGGTATTACTGAGACCTGGTCTCTGTAAGGGCAAACAGTTCAAAGCCTTACCTCACCACCTCCCTTAACAATGAATAAAAGACATACTCGATATAAATTTAATATACTCTTGATGGAGAATGCATGTAACAGGAACAAGGCAACACGACTGCGCTATTTACAATTAATTCTGTTTTGACAAATACTTTATTACTGATACTTACTACTATTAATAAGTCTGTTATGAGAGATATCTTATTATCAATAGTTACTATCATTTATGACCTTGTTATGATAGATACTTTGTTAATGTTAGTTAAGGTCAAACTGAAATGTTGGAAGTATGGTCTATTCATTAACCCTGGAATATATATAGCACCATTAATGCAACATTAAAGAGTATATAAACTCTGGCTCTCAGATTAATAGATGAAAAATTGCAAATTAAATTTTTCTACCTGTAGACTTCATAGATATTCAATTCAAGTTCACACTCTCGGTATTCACTGGAGCTGGACTCCAACAGGATAGATTCTGGACAATTTCCTTATGTAGGAAAAACAAAATGGATGGCCTTGGAAGGCAACAAATTAGGAGTTAGGCTTTCTGTGGCTAAAGCTCTACCATAATCTAAAATCCTCACAATAATCCTGAGAAGTAGGGGTTGTTATTATTCTACAGATGAAGAAACTATGATAGAGAGACCTTTGCGGATCTGACCAGAATCCCACAGCTAGGCTGGATTTGAACTTGGTTTCTACTGATCCCAGGCCTGGCATTCTGCTCTACACACTATGGCACCATAGCCACCTCTTGCTCTCCTGTGGCCCTGATGGATATCTTCTGACAATGTTGTAGAGAAATTCCAGTTTGAGAAGAGTTTGGACTGCTTGACTTTAGAGGTCTTTGCCAAAGATGAGATCCTATAATTTGATGATTGACATATTGGTACTACTCTAAAGATGTAGTTTAAGTAAAATAAACAAGTTAATTTGTAGTTGCTTTGTGCTGTTGTCTTGAAGGTTGGCTGAAGAGGCAGATCGGATACTTGATTCTGTATCTGGAAGTCTGGAATCACCGACCCTACCCCTGATAAGTGAGACTTGGGGGCAAGTCTTTGCGCTGCTTCTCACCCTTCATTGGCTGACATGGCCATTGTCCTTAGAGCACTTCCTCCTCTTTCTGATCTTTTTCTTCTCCAAACTTAATGGGTGAGAACTGATTTCAGACTTGGGAACACTGAGGAATAGAGTAAGCAGGAAGAAGCCTACTGCTCAACTCCTGAAGCAGAGGGACAGATACCCCTCCACCACTCCCCCCACCTCCATGATCCTGCTTGGACATGGTGTGTGCAAGAACTGGCTTGGCTTGACCAGATAGTTTGTGACAAGTTTTTTCTCCCTTGGAGGGAGAGAAAATAAATGCTTATTAAGTGAAAAAAATACAAACTCCTTTTTCATCAACTATTAAGGGATCAAAAGTACATCAAGGATTATTGGTAGCATTTTTACCAAGCAGGATTATAATTCTGTGACTGATTTTTTTTTCCATAGGCTGTGTAGTGGTGCATGGGAAACCAGCCTCAAAGCCAGCAAGACCTGGTCAAGTTCTGTTTCTCATATATCTGGGCTCAGTAAGCTGGGCAGTTTACATAAACTCTCCATACCGGAAGTAACCGAGACCACAGGCTGCCCAGAGCATGCTGCTGGCACCTCCTCCACCAATGAAGTCCCAGGCTCCTGTCTCTATCCCTGCAGTGAGACTGACAAGCAAATGCATGTTATCCCCCATGGGGGTTGGGAGTGGGCTCCAGGAACTGTCCCAGTGAAGCTGCCTACTGCTCCCAACACATCCTGGTCCTGGAATATGCTGTTCGGGAGATCTGCCATCGTGACAAATCTTGCTTCTATCCCCTAAAGTGAGTTGGATTTTTTGAAACTGTC
This sequence comes from Sminthopsis crassicaudata, assembly GCF_048593235.1. Lineage (NCBI taxonomy): Eukaryota > Metazoa > Chordata > Mammalia > Dasyuromorphia > Dasyuridae > Sminthopsis > Sminthopsis crassicaudata. The sequence continues at coordinate 300,005,950 of NC_133621.1, read as the reverse complement.
ATAGCCATTTAGTCCCAAGTCTGGGGAACAGAATTCAGTGATAAAGCAGGGGAAGGATACTAGTTTTATTTTATTTTTTAAAATTATTCAGCTGTGACTATGCAGCAATGAGGCAAATATTGTGATGTGACAAATAGGCTCTAAAGCTAGTGCCCTTCAAAGAGGGCTCTGCACAAGGATCTCCTTATTAGGAGGCAGCTTCCTAAGCTGTCCTGGGCCTTCCTGGAAGCACCCTTCTGCCCTATGCCTTTACAGTCACTCCTCCTACTCTAGTCAGGGCTCACTCACAAAGTGCAGATTGGAGAGAGAGGCTGACTTCCGAGGAGGCGTCTTCTTGGGACTGAACTTATTTCTGAAGAGAGGCATCTCCCAGTAAAGCTCCACCTCCTCCTAGAGCAGAGAAAAAACAGCGAGAAGTTAGGGGATGACGACGGGTGGCTTCTGTCATGGGGGAGGGGTCACAAGGACACATGGCCCAGAATTCCCTGGCTGCCGCTTCTCTCATCCTGAGATGCTTTTTCCTCTCAGTGAAGCTCTGTCCTGGCCTACAAAAGACACAAGGCTAAATGGTCTTCCCTCAATAATGACCTCTATCCCCCAACAGCAAGGCGCTCAGGAAAGGTGCGCCAACCTGGGGAGGAACAGTTTAGCGCATCACTGCACTTTCTGAGTTATGTTTGCAAATAATGCAGGAATGGGCACTGAGAAGAAGAACGGACTTAAGTCTCTCACTTGCCTGTACTTAAAAGGCTTTCATCTTTTTTCATTCTTTTTCTTTTGCAAGGGAATTGGGGTTAAATGACTTGTCTAGTGAGTGTTACGTGTCTGAAGCCAGATGTGAATTCAGGTCCTCCTGACTCCAGAGCTGGTATTTTATCCACGCTGCCATCTAAGTGTTCCTACCTGAGGCAGCCAAGGCCAGTGCAAAGACCAGAAGGACTGAACGTCAGAAGGCAGTCCATTTCATAGACGAGGAAACTGAAGCCCCGAAAGGTTGCCTTGCTTTACAGGTGGTGAGCCGCTGGGCTTGACGTGCCCAGGATGGGAAATTCCCCCCACATTCAGCAGCCCCCGAGTCTGCCCTCCCACATGCCTCGGCTGGGAAGCAGAGCTTGCTGCCCAAGTCCCTTCCCGCCCTGCTTTGTCCATTCCCTCTGTTTTAATTGTGCTACTAATAACGACTCTCTTCTGGCAGAATGCCGCCAGGACATTTAAGTAGAAATGGACACGAGGAAGGAATTCCTTCCCAACTCTGCCTGGACCCACTTATCCCTAAATTCTAATTGTGCACCAAGCTGCCAATAATGCTGAGAAACGCTCCTCGAAGTCCGGGAGGCGTGGGGGGGATCCAGAACTGCCCCTGACGAGACTGACCTCATGCACCACCGGGCTGTGGCTATGGGTCCCAAAACACCAAGGGCCACTATGGGGCCTGCGCCGTCAGGGACCGCGCTTTGTTGTGTGTTACTGGTCCGCCTCCAGGACCATTCCTCCCAGGCCTACCCCACGCAGGGAGGGCCTGTGCTGGCCCCGCAGGGACAAAAAGGGGATGGAGGGGCGCTCCTTGAAGGAGGCGGGTGAGTCGTGGAAATCCTGGACGTGGCATCAGGTCCCCCCAGCTTTAGACCGGAGGGACGAGTTAGAGAGGAGCCACCTGAGGCTACGTGACTTTCCCAGGGCCGGCCAGCTAGTAAGGGGCTAAGGGGGAATCCAATCCCAGGGCTTGCTCTCCACTCCGCCTGGGTGACCCTAAGCCAATCTTATGCTCTCTGGAGTGGCTTCTAGGGCCAGAAGCCTGTGCTCCCAACCCCAAGGAAGGCCGGGATGAAGAGAGGGAGAGCCCCCCCTCCAGGGGCACCAGTAAGGCTCTTTGTTACCCAGCAGCCCCGGGCTAAAGAAGGTATTCAGCAAGCGCTTCCGGTGCTCCTAAAACCCGGCCCCACCACCCACCCAGGCGCCTTCTAGAAGCACCCTCCTGTGGAGGGGAGACAGCACAGGCGCATACACAGGCCAAGCCCTGAGCGAAGTGCTTTACAATCACTGCCTCACCGTGAGGCAGGTGACGCTATTCCCATGTTACAGATGAGGAAACTGAGGCGGAGAAAGTGGCCTGTCCAGCGTTGCACCGCTAGGAAGTGTTGGAGGCTGAATTTGAACTCAGGTCCACCAACTCTGGAACCTCCGCTCTACCCACTTCATAGGTACCAGCCAGCAGTCATTTAAAATGCAAATACCAAGCCCTTGTGGGTGGAGGTGCTGGGGGTGCCAGCCCAGAACAATCCTGCTCTTACAGAACTGACTGCTGGGAAGAAGGAAAGACTCACTTACCTGTGATGTTCTGCCGGAGCCCTTTGGGGCCCAAATCCAGCAGACCGCCGGCCCACCGACCGCGCTTGCGCGCCACCGCCTCGGGTTCTACCACTTTCTGGAAGCAGGGGGGAAGGGCAGATTGCTGGAGAGGTGAAAGTTTGTCGGAGAGACGCCGTACACGCTCGAACTGCCTTCGGATTCCTCTAATAAGAGAACATAACTAGAAGGTCAGCTCGGATAAGTTCCCCGATATAAACAAGGAAACGCGAAAATGTCATCTGTTCCCCTCTTGCCCCCTACGCCCATTGGGCTCGTCCCCATACCAACAATAGTCGCTCCCCAAGGTCCGCCCCTGAGATCGCCATAGTAACGGCGTCGCGGCGTTCCAAGACTGGCTTCGCACGCACGTGCGTGCACACACGAAGGAATGCTGCTTTCCTTGGGGAATTGCGAGGCTCCCGGGAGCCGCGTGCACGGGCGCACTACGGGGGTCGCCTTGGAACGTAAGAACGCATAGTAGGCCGGAGGCACGATGGACGTCCGTCCCGGCGGCCCCACCGCTATGGGGCCCATCTCTCGACCCCAGGGCGTCCTTCTGGGTGTTGAAGGGGACGCTCGGTGGGTCGTGCGGAGCTGGTCCCGCAACACACCCGAGGGATCCCCGGCGTGAGTGGCTTAAGGCAGGGAGCCGCCCCGCTTAGGTAACGGCACGCGCTCCCCGCCTTTCACGACAGCGCCGCGCTTTACGATCATCTCCCCTCCCGGACTTCTTTCCCTCCATTTTATGGCGCGTGGACCTGCGGCCTGGGGAGCTTAGTAATCTGGGCTGGGTCCAGGCCCAACCTCAGCCGCTCCGTCTCCTGCCTCCGAGCCTTCGCCCCCATGGCGAGAACGCCATGGCTACACGTGTTATATCCGCCATCTCGGTGGCGCGGAGCCCTCAGGAGGAAGTGAATTCAAATCCTCATCCTCTGTGGCCTTCCGCTGTGGGCACCCAAGGTGCTGGACACTCAGTAGGCCCTCAATACATGCTTATTCTCCCCGGAGAGGAGCTCAGAGTAGGCCCTTTATAAGGACTCACTGACCAATAGGCAGTGATGTGGGCGGGGCTTCGTCTCCAGCCTCAGCCCCTTACCCTGCACACAGTAGGTGCTTACTCAGTGTTAGTTGCCTGGGGTTTGAAGGTGCATAAAGGCGGGAGGTTAAGTGAGAATCCGTGCCCAGGAGTGGTCAGTCCGGCTTGGGGTACTAGAGATTGTGGGGGAGAAGGGCATGGCAATGGGTATTTATTATGCCCCCACTGTATACCAGTCTGGCCAGAACACTGCAGGTGTTTTCCTCTTTGTGTCAGCCAGGATCCCCTTCCTGCACTGATTGACCCCTCGGGATGTAACAACCCCCACCCTGCAGGCTAGGGCAGAAGGACTGCTCAGTGCCACTCTAGGGGAAGCCCATGCTTGTTTGCATGTCTGTATTCCTAGGGGTTGTGCTGAATCAGCGCATAGTAGGTCTGCCCGTAGAATGAATGAATACATACAGGAGAGTCACAGGGATAGGCTTCCATGTTGCCTGAGCCCAGACGGAACAAGTCGGTTCCCGGGCAGCCGGCGGTGCGCTGCTGCCCGCTGCAGAATTGGGCCCTCTCGCCGCCATCAGGAAGCATCCCAAGTGACCGGGATGAGTGATGCGGAGCGGTCGAAAGAGCACGGCCCCATCTGCTGGTCCTGGGAGATGAAGCCACGGCGTCCTGACGCGCACACTTTTCTTAAATCGCCTTGTTTTATTTTCATATAAGCATAGGAGTGGTTCTGTGGGATTGTCGATTTTTAATTTGTGCTGCTGTGTTTCAGTACCATCCCTCCCTCCTCGTTCTCAGGTCTTTGCCTGAGACAAAAATCAGAAAACGAGGGGAGGTGCTGTGATCGGGCCGGGGCATCTCGTAACGAGCGGTCCCTTGGGGCGGTCTGCAGCTGGCCAATGGACGGGTAGCCGCTCCCGGCCTGAGAAGGGCGAGCAGACTGCCCGTCTGGACCAGCGGGCTGATCCCCCGGGTGCTGGGGAACTTGGGTGGGAGAACATTTACATCTTGGGTCCGCTGGCCATTGGGTTCTGCTCCTCTGCATGATTCTGAGAAGGGCTGCACAGGCTTCCCCAGGTAGACCGTCCCCGATGTTCCAACTGCTCCATTTCACAGATGAGGAAAGTAAAGCTGTCGGAGCTGATGTAATTTCTCCCGGGTCCCGCAGTGATAAATAGCCTAGCAGGGAATTCAGATCTTCTGACGATATCCAATTGTTTTCTGCAAAGGAAGCCTCACTGGGTCAGAGGCAGGGGGCTGGGGAGAAGACAAGTAATCGCTCTCATGTCTTGCTGCTTGTCACCTGTCACCTTTTTCAGATTCTCTGAACTTGAAGGAATCTTAGAGATCTTCTGGCCTTACGTTCCCATTATACAGATTAGAAAACAGAGGCTCAGGGCCAAATGGGGCTTGCCTAGGGCCGCCAAGTCGGCTCTGGGCCGCAAGTCTGTGCCTCCTGGCTCTTTTCCCAGGTGGAGGAGCAAACAGCACCTCGTGCTGGGCTCTCCCGAGCGAGTCCCCGTGGATCCCCTGTGCATGAAGCTGCAGTACCTCGACACCCCACAGCTGCCCCCGGCCTGAGGCAGGACGCCCATTGCCAGGTCAGTCCGATGTGAGGCTGGCCACCCCCCGGCCAGGCTGGGGCCCCTCCCACGATCGCGCGGAGGAGGCGCCTGAGCTGCCGAGGCCGGCGATGATTTCTCAGGGCTGCCCCTGGGCAGGGGAGCATCTCTGCTCGGGAGAGGCCTTGAACCCAGGCCTCCAGACTGCACCAGGAGTGGCATGCGGGCCCAGAGCCCTGCTCGGGGGCTCTTTCCCACCCTCTGCTTGCCCCGGGTGGCCCACCTTACCTGTGCCTCCCGTCAGTCGGCGGGTAGGGGTGGGGCTCTCTCTCTGGCTGTTCCATCCTCATGGAGATTTTGTGCCTGATGTGCAGGATCGAAGATGCCGCTCCCCACCGGAATGCTGGAGACCATCAACCTCAATGCCATCCCCATGGTCCCGCTGGACGATTACCTGTGGGTATCGTCCTCGGAGAGGCAGAAGCAGCACGAGGAACAGAAGGCTCACGTGAATCAGAACCCGCCCCGTATCTTCCAGTGGCGTGGCCAGCCAGACCCCAGCACCCGGGCCCTCTGCGCCCTCCTCCTCTGATTTCTTGGAATGGGAAAGGACCGGGGACTGTCGGCCCAGGTGGTGGGCATGCGCTCAGCCTGGGGAGGCGGGGGCCCGGCGAGTGAGGGAGCTGGAAGGGTGGGGCCTGGGGCCTTCCTCCTCACCGCCTCCCGAGAACCACTCACCTGCCCGCCTCATGAGATGGGGGCCCTGCCAGGGTTACCCCCCACTGCCCCTCCTTGTGTGCTGAGCTTGGGGCTGCCCTGGCGCCCCTGGGGACCCCTGGCTGCCAGCCAGATTCATCCCCTCCCTTGGCTTTTTCCAGTCAGACTGGACCCTGCTTCTCTGCTTCGTTCTCTCCCTTGACCCTTGGGGTGGCAGAGGGCAGGGGAGGGTGGGGCTCCCCCGGGATCCGCCTGAGTGGGAGGGAAGTTCGGGGGGACGGGACGGGCCCTTTCCCTCCATGGGCCGCTTTCCTCATCTGCAAAATGAGGCAGGAGCGTTAGCCTGGGTCCGGGGGGGCCAGCTCTGTCTGGTGCCAAGAGGCTCTTTAACAGCCGTGTGTCAGTGTGCTTCGTGGGCTCTGTGAGCAAGCTGAACAAAAAGATCGCCCAGATAGACCTGAAGACGCGACTCCACAAGACCAGTATTCACAGCAAGATCCTGGTGAGGGCAGAGCCGGCAGGGAGGGAGGGGGCAGCTTGTGTGAGCCTCCCTTTGAGAGCGGCTGTGCCCTTTGGGCCTCAGGGCCAGCGTGGCCTCCTGGCAAGTCCTGGTTCGCATTCTCCCTCTGACACGTAGGCCATGTGACCCGCTGGTTTCCCAAACCTCGGGGTGTTCTCAGCAGCCCTTGAATAAAACGAGTTGCAGAAGACCGTCCTGGGGGAGGGATTTGTTCCGCTTGGAGTTCCCTGTGGCTGCGGGAGTCTTAGTGTGCCAGGCCCCAGTGATGAGCCCTTCTGATCTCGGCTGAGCTGGACCTCGGACGGCAGAGTGAGGTTCTCGGAGACCTAGGCCTGGCCACCGCAAGCTGCGGCCCCAGGAGCGGGCAGGACGCCCGTGCAGGAAGGCAGAGGAGGGAAGGGTTGGTAACGGGTGAGAGTCGTCCTTGCCCTTCCCCACGTGGGCACGTGCCCAAGTGGCTGGTGGCTGGGGGCAGGTTCATCAGCAGTGTCCCTTGGCTCTCTCCTGGGAAAGGGCCTCAGGAGGACACTCGAGTGGGCTCGATGTTGGCCAAGGCCAGCTCATTGTAATGTCCTCTTCCTGCATAAATAAACCTAACTCTGATGAAAGGGAAGAAAGGGGCCTGGATCAGACTGAGGAGGGGCCAACAGGGCAGGCTGCCCCTGGAGCACCAGAGTGGAGGGCTGGGGTCCCAGGGGTCAGCTGCTCAGAGGGCGGCCCAGAAGGCATTGACCACTTCTCTTCTGTGTAGAAGCTTTTCAGTTTCAAGTAATCAAAGTGATCTATTTTATCTTTTAAAAATGCCCCTGTCTCTTCATTGATTAGGAATATATCTCTTAGGTCTATAAAGACTGAAGGTGGATCACAGCATGATATATTCACCTTTGTTATTTGTGGGGTTTTTCCCCTTTCTCTTTCCCCCCCCCTTTTGATCTGATTTTCCTTGCACAGCATGATAAATATAGAAATGTGTTTAGAAGAATTGTGTATATTTAAACTATTGGATTGCTGGCTGGCTGGAAGGAGGGGGGAGAGAAGGAGGGAGAAACATTTGCAACACAAGGTTTTGCAAAGGTGAATGTTGAAAACTATCATTATATGTGTTTTAGAAAATAAAAAGCTATTATTTAAAAAATAAAATAAAATAAATTTTTAATTTTAAATAAAAAAATTACATTTCTTATAGATGTAAAAGGTAGATGATCAGTTTTCTTCTGTTTGGGAGAGAGGGGGCGTTTAGTAGTAAGGTATGTTGTGGAGTGTGGTAAATGTACACATCTAAGCCTAATTTCTGCTAGACTGCTTTCCAATTTTCCCAGAAATTTGTTTGTTTATTTTACTTTTTTTGCTGAGGCAATTGGAATTAAGTGACTTGCCCAGGGTCACACAGGTAGGAAATGTTAAGTGTCAGAGGCCAAATTTGAACTCAGATCCTCCTGACATCAGGGCTGGGGCTCTATCCACTGCACCAACTAGATACCCCAATATTTTTCTTTTTTAATGAATTCTTTAATTTTATCAGGTTTTATAAAGTATGTCTTTGGTAATTTGATTGGTATGGTATCAGGTATACATTATTTTTGGCAGTATTGTCATTTATTGTTCATGTTCTTTTGACCATTTATGTAGTGGGAAATATCTCATATATATTTATTAATTGCTTATTTATCTTGGATTTCAGTCCCTTATCAGATAAATTTAATACAGATATTTATCCCATTTGACCACTTCTCTTCTGTGGAACCTTTTCAGTTTCAAATAGTCAAAATGATCTATTTTATCTTTCAAAATTGCCTCTTGTCTCTTGTTTGATAAGGTGGACACAGTGTGATATATTCATCTTTGTTGTTTGTGGGGTTTTTCCCCTTTCTCTTTTTTTCCCCCTTTTGATCTGATTTTTATTAGCAAGACCTAACCATAAACACTGAATATTCCTTTAGTTATTTAGCTTATTCTTTATTTCCTTAAGTAGTGCTTTGTTATTGATTCTATACAACTCTTTTGTATGCTTTGAGAAATTAATCCCCAGATATTTTATACATTTTATAGTTATTTGGAATGGGATTTTCTTTTCTATTATTGCTTCTTGCATTTTGTTTTTATGATATGGAAATTATATTTTGGGAGTTAATTTTGCAGCCTGCAACTTTGCTGAAGCTATTGATTCTCTCACTAATCTTTGCACCTTCCCTGATGTTTTATATCATTAGCAAATAAAGGTAGTTTTATCTTTGTTTAGTCTTTTAATTCTTGTCTTACTGCTATTGCTAGTATTTCTTAGAACTTTATCAAATAATAGTGGGGAGATTGGGCTTCCTTGCTTCACTCCCATATTTATTGGAAAAGGTTCTATGTATCTCTGTTGTATGTGATGCCTTTTTTTTGGTTTAGACTGATGTCTTTTATGTGTATTTTAAATAGTTTGTCTATGCCTGTGCATTTTAGGGTTTTTAACATAAAAGAGTGCTGTACTTTGTCAAAGGCTTTTTCTGTATCTATTGAAATGGTCGTGTATTTCTTATTTGTTCTATCTTCTAATATGATTGGTTATGTTGTTGTTTTCCTAATAGTAAATCATTCTTGCATTCCTGATATAAATCCCACTTGATCATAATGAATTATTTCTTGGATAAATCACTGTGGTCTGTTTGATAGGTTTTTGTTTTAAAATTTTTGAGTTGATGTTTGTGAATTATATTGGCCTGTAATTTTCTTTCTGTCTTATTTTTTCCTGGTTTAAGTATTTTGACTATTTTTCTTATAAAAAGAATCCAGTGGGGTGCTTGCTTTCTCAGTTTTTGAGAATAATTTGTAAAATATGGTTACTTAGTTGTTCTTTAAAAGTTGTATATAATTCTTGTGAATCCATCAGGATCAGGAATTTTGTTGTTATTTGTTTTAAATTTGATAGTTCCTTTACAACTCGGTCTGTTTTTCTTTTCCGAGATAGAGTTATTTAAAATCTCCACATGATCTTCTTATAGTGTGAATAGTTTACATTTTTGAAGGTATTCTTTCATTTGTGTTCTCGGTTTTGTTGGCATATAGCTGTGCATAGTGTGTTTCTAAGTATTCTTTTATTTTTTTCTGGTTTTGCTTATTTGCTATTTTATGGATTTGATTTTCTGCTCTTCTCTTTTTAATCAGAGTAACTCCTGCAAGGTTTACCTACCCTCTCCTGGGCTGCGGAAGGATGGGAGGATTGCCCCCCAGTTTTTAGATGAGCATATTGAGGCTCAGAAAAAGAGAACTTGTCTAGGGGTTACTTAAGTCTCAAGTGTCAGATCCGAGAAACAAACCTGGCTTTCCTGACTCTCCCCATTTTTCTCCTGCCACCCCCCTGCTGCTGCCCAGGGGAGTAGACAAAGATGGTACTCCCATCTGCCAGCAGAAGGAGGGGGGGTTGTGGGCACACTGCCATGGCTCTGAGGTTAGCTAGACTGGTTGGGGGGGACCGACCTGGAAGGACTGACTGTGCACCCTCACTTCCTTGTGTTTTTTGTTCCCAAAGGTCATTGAGAAACTGGAGGCTGAAGAGGAAATGAGAGAGCATCAGCGCCTGTGGGGAGACAAAGGCAAAACCAATGGGGGGGGTAGTGAGTGAGTCCCCCTGTCCCCTCCAGCTCCGCTCTCAGCCTCTAGGCAAGGAGCAGGGGGGATCCTGGCCTTCTCCTGCCCCAAAGCCTCTGAAGCCACTTCCCCCCCCCTCTGCTCCCTTGCTCAAACCTCGGCTGGTCCTGCGCCCCTCAGGATACTCTGAGCTCTCCTGGGACCCTCCTCTGTACCTCCTTCAGGAGTCAGAGCAGCCACATAGGGAAACTGGGCCCAGAGCGGCCCAGGGCTTTGCCCAAGGTCACAGGGCTGGCAAGAGGGAGGATTGTAGGTGCCTCCTCCCCCATGGGTCAGGCCTTAGGCAGTGTGCCCTCATGGGGGGCAGGACTCTGATCTTCCCCAAATCCTAGCTGTCCTCTGACCACAGTAAGTGTTAATAATTCTGGACTCAAACTCAATTGAATTGGACTTGACTAGACTAGCCATAAAGAGCCTAGCAACCAAGTGGGTGAAGGGCATTAATTTCTGCTAAAGGATGCTGAATGAGAAAATTGAATAGTACAGCTGTGTTCTCCTTGCTCTTCCTCCCCCTTTTCTTCTTTCTCTCTCTCCTCTTTCTCTTCCCTTTCTCTTCTCCTTCCTTTTTTCTTTCTTTTCCCCCTCTCCCCTATGCATATGTGTGTGTGTGTGTGTGTGTGTATGTGTGTGTGTGTGTGTGTGTGTGTGTGTGTGTGTATGGATCTCCCTTTCTCTCCCTCCTCCTTTTATTTCTCTCTTTCTTCTCCTCTTTTCTATTCTTTCTCTTTCTCTTCTTCCTTTTTTATTTCTTTCTTTCCCCCTGTCCCCTACGTGTGTGTGTGTGTGTGTGTGGTTAGCACAGCTATGTTCTCCCTTTCTCTCCCTCCCTCTTTCCTTCTTTCTCTCTCTTTCTCTCCTCTTTTCTATCATCTCTCTTTCTCTTCTCCTTTTTTTCTTTCTTTCTTTTTCCCCTCTCCCGTGTGTGTATGTGTGTGTGTGTGTGTGTGTGTGTGTGTGTGTGTGTGTATGTGTGTATGGATCTCCCTTTCTCTCCCTTCTCCTTTTATTTCTCTCCCTTTCTTCTCCTCTTTTCTGTTCTTTCTCTTTCTCTTCTTCCTTTTTTATTTTTCTTTCCCCCTGTTCCCCACATATGTGTGTGTGTTTAGCACAGATATGTTCTCCCTTTCTCTCTCTCCCTCTTTCCTTCTTTCTCTGTCTTTCTCTGCTCTTTTCTATTATCTCTCTTTCTCTTCTCCTTCCTTTTTTCTTTCTTTTTCCCCTTTCCCCTCTGTGTGTGTGTGTGTGTGTGTGTGTGTGTGTGTGTGTGTGCGCGCCTGTGCGTGCTTGTGGATAGCACAGTTGTGTTTTCCCTTTCTCTCTCTCCCCCTTTTTTCTCTCCTCTTTGATATTCTTTCTTTCTCTTCTCCTATTTTATTTCTTTCTTTCCTCCCTCTCCTCTCTCTCTATATATCTGTACACACACCCATATACATACAAATTTTTATTTTACTTTTTCTCTGTGTGTTTCCCTCCTTCCTCTTCTCCCCACTCCAAATTTAACTGCTTGAAACTGGGACTGTTCCTCTTTGTATCTCTAGGACTTGGCACACTGTAGACATCTAATAAATGTTGAATGAATGAATAAAAGGCATCCAGTGTTAGCTAAGGTATATGAAGGATAGCTCTAGAAATGTCTATGACTTTTAGGTGTATTTTGAAGGGCGTCCTGGGGGAAAAATTGCAGCGGGAATTTAAATGCAAATCACATTTCAGAGGGGTTCCTGTCAGCAAAAAGACCCCTTCCCACTCCATTCTCACTCTCCTCCCTCTGTCTTTTGCAGAGAAGACTAGCAGAAGCAAGGCAAAGCTGCATAAGTTATTCCCACTAACTTCGTCGACTCCAAGTGTTCCCTATCTTGGGTCAAAAAAGGTACGAGAGTTGAGCTAGGGGTGACTGTTCCCCTATTTCCTTGGGGATAAGCTGGGTTTCATTTCTGGGGGCCATAAATGTTTTAGGACCTTGGCTGCTAGGGTCGCCCTAAAGACCCAGCACAGGCGTAGTGAGAGGACTGATGGCTTCCGTGTTCTGGCTTTTGGGCACCCAACGTTCACATGTGTTCTTTGCCAGGCCAGCGGGTAGCCTCACTTGGCATTATTGGTGCTTCGTGCTGTCTGACACAATGGGAGAAAGGAGAGCTGGTCTGTGGGCCGCTTCCTCCTCTGCTGTGCTAGACTTCTACTGTGATAGCTAGGGAAGCAGCAGGACCCCCGGTGATGCAGGCCACATCCCTTCATCTCTCAGGGCTCCTAGACACATTCTGAGACTCAGGTTGCAAAGGTGGTGGAGAGCATTTTGTTCTGGGACTGCTGCCGTGTCTGTGGTCAGGAGGTGATCCTGGGATGGGGGAAGTACCTTTAAGGGTCGGCTCTGCACTCTCTAAGCTGCTCCCCTCCTCGGAGCCTTTTCTTCCAGGGATCCTGGGGTCCCCCCTACATGATTAGTCCTGTGAAGGCCTCTGGGAGAGTGGAAGTGAAAGCTGGGGGGAAGGGCCTTAGGAGGCCCAAGAGCTGCTCTCACTTCGCCCCTCAGTGGGACAGTCCCATCCCCCAAGTAGCAGGTTATGCTCCAAAGCTTTGTTTGCAAGTCAGAATGCATTTTTCCCATAGAAACAGTGTTATAAATAGCGGTCTGCTTCCGACATCAGCCCACAAAGGCTTGTTTTCACTTCTCATCTTGTTGAACTATGGAACCAATAATAGCATGGCATTCTACAGCAGCCCAAGCACAGAGAGGGGTGGTAGGAGTCACAGCAAGAGTTGGAGCCAGGTGGGAGGGAGGCTGAGAGTCGGGTGGGCAGAGGGAAAGGGTCACAGCCGATCTTGCCTGTGCACCGGAACCAGTGATTTCTTTGCCAAGAGATCTCCCTTTAGAAAGGAAATGACCCTGAGTGTCTTAAAGGGCAGCCCTTCCCATCAGACCTGGGCTAAAAAAAAAAGAAAGAAATGAAGGGAATAACATGAAATGAATCTACAAAGGAGCTAGATTCTAGTCTAAGGAATTTTTGTTTTCAAGAACAAAAGAAGTCTTTTGAACTGGGCAGGGATGTAGTCAGATGTTTCCTGGGAAGATTGTTGGCAAATAGATTGGGAACAGGAGACACTGGAAATCAGGGGACCTGTGGGGAGCCCCTTATAATGACCCAGGTGGGAAGAGGTGAAAGAGGTCAGAATCATTTTGGGAGAGAAAAATGAGAGCAAAAGGAAAAAAACCATGGGAGAGATTTTTAAAAATCAGGAAAAAGAGATGAACCTAGCATGTGTTGATTTACCTTTAGTCTCCTTAGTTCTCTCTCTGGATACAGATGGCATTTTCTGCCCAAAGTCTATTGGGATTACCTTGGATCACTGAACCGCTGAGAAGAACCAAGTTTTTCATAGTTGATCATCGCACAATCTTGCCATTACTGTGTACAGTGTATTCCTGATTCTGCTTGTTTCACTCAGCATTGGTTTGTGTAAATCTTTCTAGGCCTTTCTAAAATCAGCTTTGTTCATCATTTTTTATAGAACAATAATATTCCATTACTTCATATACCACAGCTCGTTTATCTATTTCCCCAAATGATGGGCAGTCATTCCTTTTCCAGTACTTTGCTTAGCACAGAAAGAGCTGCTACATACATTTTTGCGTATATGGGTCCTTTTCCTCCTTTATGATTTCCTTGGGATACAGACCCAGTATTGGCACTGCTAGGTCAAAGGGTAGATACGGTTTTATACAGTTTTATAGCCCTTTGGGCTTAGTTTCAGATTGCTCTCCAGAATGATTGGATCATTTCACAACTCCACCAACAATGCATCAGTGTCCCAGTTTTCCCACATCCCCTCCAACATTTATCATTGTCTTTTCCTGTCATCTTAGCCAATCTAAGAAGTGTGAAGTGGTATCTTGGAGTTGTTTTAGCTTGCATTTCTCTAATCAGTAGTGATATAGAAGCATTTTTTAAATATAATTAAAAATGGCTTTAATTTTGTCATTTGAAAATTTCTGTATCCTTTGACAACATTTATCAGTTGCCCCAAGTTATTTTAAGTAAAACATTTCTATTTCTCTTGAGTTTTGTTGATAACAAGTAAAAATGCTTAGGATTTATATAGGTTTATTTTATACCTATCCACTTTGCTAAAGTTATCCATTGTTTCAGTTAGTTTTTTTGGTTGAATCTTTAGATTTTCCCAAGTAAATAAATCATCACAACATCTTCAAAAAGTGATAGTTTATTTATTTATTTATTTTTGCTGGTGGTCATTGCCAGTGTCTTTTTCTTATGTCATTGCTATAATGTACATCTATAGCACAGTATTGAGGAGTAAGGGGATGATGGACATCTTGCCTCCCATCTGCTCTTGGAGAGGCCTTGTCCGTCCATTAGAGAGAAGGCTGCTCATGGTTTTCGATAGGTAGTATTTACCATATTGAGAAAAGCATTTTTTATTCCTATGCTTTCTTGTGTTTTTAGCAAGAAAAGCTTTTTCTACATTTCTCGACATAATCCCCTGCTTTTTGTTAGTTTTGTCATTAATTTAATTGAAATTAAAGATACATTAATTGACATTAATTAATTTTGTTTCCTAATATCGATTCAGAATTGGGTTTCTGGCCTAAATCCAGCCAGGTCATATTGGGATATATTGTGGTAGTCTCTGTGCTAATACAGGATTTTAAGAGCTCTGATGAAGAATCATACTGGTTTCAGTTGGACTTGAAGGGCAGAAGCTACAGAAGGGCAGATTTGAGCCCCAGAATGGAGCCTTGGGAACCAGGGCTTCCAAGGGAAGGCTAGAGAATGGCTTGACTTGTTGGGGAGGCTGTTGAAGAAGGAAAAGGGGGGACTTTCCAGGATGAAGGATTAACAGTTTCCTGCTACGGTCCGTCAGACTTGGGAGTTCTCAGAATGACCCCCTATTTTCACAGTGACTCCCTCCTTCTTGATCCTCTCCAGAGAATCCAGAAGGATGGCCTGGTTGAGCTGTACCAGGCCCCAGCGTACAATGAGGAGATGCCCAATGAGCTGCCAAACAGAGTGAACTACTTAGAGATGGTGGGCAACGTTGTCCGGGCACAGGGATACACCACCATCAGTGGCAAGGTAATTGGAGGAGGCCATAATGAGGTGCGGGGGGCCCCCGAGACATCAGGAAGGCAGCTCAGCCAGCTGCCCAGAACACTCCCATCCACAGGCTCCTGTGGTCTTCTCAGCCTGGGGAAGCAGCTGGGATGGCCCGGGGAGGCAGCTAGGGTGGGTTTGGAGATCTCCACTGCCCACATATTTCTTTGCTTCCATGGATTGAGGACCTTCTCACTAGTGCAGATCACAGCCCACCAGGCTTTCTTGTGGCCACATACTCCAAGTTTCTAGAGAGCTATGGTGACCTATGAGATCCTGCAGGAGGATTATTGTCTGTGCTCTCTTATTAGGAAGCTCTTCCAGTGTGCCAGAGGCCTTCCTCAAGGCCCGTTAGTATTTCATGAATATCTGAATGTCTGCCTTTTGTCCCTCACCCTCTGTCTGTGATTGGCCCCCACCGTCCTCCTTGTTGTACCTGCATGGGCTCCCTTCTACTTCTGGGGGCTGGTGAAGGGCAGACCCTTTGCAGGCATAGGTGAGACCCCTGTGGGTAGCCCCGGATGTTCCTTCCAGCTTTGAAAACTAATGCTTCTTTGGGAAAATATTCACATCCTGCCATGGAGAGATAATGATACTGAGCTCATAGAGTTTGTAGGATTTTCCCAGAGTTACATAGCTGACTAGTGACAGACAGGACGGTCTCCTGAGTCCTTTCAGATGCCTGAAGTGTCCTTGTCTCTCTCCCCTGCCATCTGCTTCCTGGATACCCCCTTTACCCCCGGAACACCCACTCCACAGGGCAGACTGTTGGGCAGTGATCCTCCATCTGACCAGTGCCTTGCTCAGTAACAGCAACATTATGGGCAGTATATAATAATGATAAAGATATGGACAATCTATAACAAAATTAACATTGTGACGGGCAGTGGGTTATGTTTTGTACAGAATACAATAATAATAGTAGCATAAGCAGTTGTATAATAATAGTAATGTTATGGGCAGAAGATGATGTGGACAGTATATAACAACAACAATAATGATATTATAGGCAGTATGTGATGATAATGTTTTGGACAGTATACTATAGTAATAATAGTAACATTATGGGCAGTGGGGAATAATATATAATAATAGTAATATTGTAGGCAGAATATAATAATGATTATGATGTGGATAACATATAATAACAGTAATAGTATGGGCAGTATATAATAATAATGTTTTAGACAATATACAATAATAATAATGTAATGTTATGGGCAGTATGTAATAATAATAATAATATGGGCAGAATATAATGATGATATGGATAGTGTATAACAATAATATTATGGGCGGTAAATAATAATAATATTTTGAATAGTATTCAATAATAATAATATTTTGGGCAGTATATAATAATAGCATGGGCAGCATATGATAATGATGATGTAGGATATATATATATCATGTATAGTATATAGTATACTAGTACATAGCATATAGTAAAAACAATGTTCTGTGTAATATTTAATGATGTTTTAGACAGTATACAATAATAATAATAATATAGGCAATGCTTATTGATAAGTAAGCAGATAGTAACAATAATAATGTTATGGGCAATATATAAGAGCAACCACAACAACTCTGGATTTTGTTTCCTCAGGCCATCTGTGCACCAGCAGAAATGACCAAATTCTTTTGCTGTCCGTATACAAAATATATCGTGTTGGATTGTTTCTGGTGGCTCTTTCATGAAAGATATGATGTAAGGGAGGAAGGAGGAGCTCATGAAGGCTGGTTAGAAGTGAGGAGGGAAGGGATCCAAGACCATCCCTGGCACTGAGTCCCTTGGTTGTGGCCTTTTCTGTCCGTAAGACTTCCCAACAGATTGACAGACAGACTTAGGGGTCGGGCTTGGCCTCCCATATTGAATCATTAGAGACACAGGGAAGCCCATGAGACCCGGCGGTGGCCTGCACCTGGTCCCCAAGAACTGCCCCAGTTAGGAGCACCTTATGGCTCAAGTTTTTGTCTTCCATGCCCCAGGAAGAGTGTTTATTCTGCTCAGGCAGATTGCAGCCTGCTGGTGAAGGGATCAACAATCCCTGAGAAATCCCAGCTCTTTGTGAGTGGGGCGGTTTTTTATGCCAGAGAAAAAGCTCTCTCCCATCACTCACCCAGACAGCCATCATCTAGGTTGTCTAGTCCCTGGCTCTCAGGTCCACCCTTCATCCTATTTCACCTTGTAAGCAGCTGAAGATGCTTCTTTTGTTCTCATCACATCCCTTTAGGCAGGAGTTCTTAACCTGGGATCACAGACCCTAGATTTCAGGGAGTCCATGGGAAAAAAAGCATCATCTTTATTTTTACTGACTTCTCATTAAAATTGAGCATTTCCCTCAATTTTGGATTAAAAACAAAGAAATAAATATGATTTGGTATTTTCCAAGACCAAAGAGAAAATTAAGTTAGTAGGAGGATTTCAAAATGGAACCTGGGGTTACCTGCCAAAAAATCTACCCACAGGTGAGTGATGGGCCCAAATCTGGGAACCTTCCTTTTCTTTACAGGTAGACCTTACTCTGTGGAGCAGTTGGACACTCTTATGAAGGGACTTTCCCCCTTTAACTATGTTACGTGCAGAGTGGGCACAAATAAGTTGGTGACTTACGTTTAGGGAAAATCAAATCTGTTTCTATGAAGAGAGCTCTTTCACAGCTTCATCTTCCTCCTAGACTTCGTTAAACCTTATAGCAGGAATTAAGTTACTGCCTGTGAATGTGACTTCCTAGTCTGGGGATCCTTCCTCCATCACCCCTCCTATCACGTTGGTCTTTCTTCTCTGGACCAGAGTAGTTTCTTCCTGTGTTTGGGGATCCCCTCACCTTGGCTACTTTGTCCTGATGGTATCAAGGACAAGCATCAGTATTCACCCCCTTTATCACCTGCTCATCTTCCAGAGGGAGCAACCATGGAGATCTGACCCCTCCTTTCTTAGAAGGAAGAAATTGGCTCCAGAGCAGATGAGCTACACAGCAGGCTGGTGATGGGACTGGGACGGGTGCTTATTCTCTTGCCTGTCAGCCACATGCCCTCCCAAGCCCCATCCTTCCATCTTCTCTCCTCTGCCCGAAAGATGCCGCTGAATTCTGTCCATTTTGTTAAGAAGATTAATTTGTGCAATAATTTACAAATTATTTCATTTTTCAAAAGGTGAAGGAAGCAATCAGGGAAAGTGCTCTTGGAATTAGACAAAACTTGCTAGGAGATTGGCTGCTGAGGCAGAGATGAGGAACATGGAGGAAAGTCTCCATCCATCCTAGGGAATGGGATATAGAAGGAGAAGAAAGCTGGAGGCTTGTGGTGACCCAGGACCAACCACACATCTTTCCTTGGTTTCTTCATCTGTGAAAAAGAATACTTTTAGGCCCTAGCCCATAGCAGCTGGTTGTGAGGCTCCCTGCTGAGAAAGAGCTCGGGTATACCCTGTAAGCCTTGGCAAGGGATGCCAGCCTTGGCAGCTGGGGCCCGAACTAGCAATTTAAGAAAGAAAACCAAAGAGACCAATGTGCATTGGATGTCCTCCAACTCCATACATTTTTAAGACACATAGGATAGTAGCAAGGGCAGGTGATGGAGAACCAAGACAGAAGCCCAGGCCGGTCCTGGGACACAGTGTCAGGAGTAACAGGCTCAGCTGGTGAGGCTCCTGGAAGTCAGCCAGTGCCCACATGCATGAGGGCGAGGAGTCAAGATGGACCGCTGAGTGGAGAAAGCATTCTGGGCCAAAGATTGCCATCTCTGGGCTAGAGAAGACCAGGCCCGATGGCTGGCAGGGAGTTACGAGCCAGGAGGAAGTACAGCAGCTCCTAGCTAGCCTCAAGTCACCAGGACAGACAGCCAGGATGCTGGGAGTGACCTGGGCTTCCTGGAGAGTGGGAACATGTCATAAGGCACTGATTTTCACCGAATATTTGGCCAGAAGACATTGACTTCAACTCCTGGCGGGACTCTAGGATGTCTTTAGTGGGATAGTCAGCCGGTGAATGTTGAGGAAGGGAATCTGTGATTGCCGAGAACTAGCCCGGCTGCCTGCTTTGGTTGGTAGGGTTCCTGGATTAGGGGTCTCGTGCTGTCCTGGTAGATGAGTCAAAGAGCTGTGGACAGAATAGAAAGCTGGCCCCATGAGATCAGAGCAGGTGGAAAGACCAGGACCAGAGCATGAGGGACTCGGGATCCTGTCGGAGGGAGGTCTCCAATGCAAGTGCCCCAGTAACCTTTCTCTTCTGTCTCACATTTTTATTATTGACTCAAAGGAAAGCATAGAGATGAAGGCTTCAGATTTCCACAGATCAGGAGGCTGAGGGGGATGGCCAACTGCTTAGATGAGTGCCAGTCCAAAAAAAGTCATTGGGCCAATCTAATAAGATGCAATCTAATAGAGATGGAAGTCCTGCATTTAGGTTCTAGAGATGGAGAAAGCCCTGCTGCCAAGATACAAGAGTTGGGGTTTGAGGGAAACTCGAGGTTACTGTGAGTCCCCAGAGAAACACGGAGACCCCAGAGGCAGCTCCCACACTAGGTGTGAGGGAAGCCGTGTTGCCACTATTCCCAGCCCTGATCAGGCCATGTCTGGAACACTGTGTTCAGTTCTAGGCATGGGGCTCTAGAGGCCAGGCGGGGGAATGATGAGGTGAAGGACGGTTGGCCACCATAGTTATCTTCAGCTGATTGATGTCAAAAGGCAGCCGTGGAGCGGGAGGAGGTTCAGGGAGACTGGTGGAAAGTCCCCACGGGAGACAGAGCTGGGGGGCCCCTGGGGATGAGGTAGTGGGGATTCTTGCCCAGGGATGGCCTTGAAGTCCTGAGAAGCAGATTCATTAAAATGGGGAATACTGGTATCCACGTTCAGTGGACCAGATCGACCACAGATAGTCTAACAGCCCTGTTCCCATTTCCATTATGGCAGTCAAACAAGGCGACCCAGAGGAGGCTGTTTGACCGAGTGTCACAAAACTATGCTCATCTTCTGATGGACCTGCCCAACTCAGGTTTCAAAGAAGCCCTCCTACGAGTGAGTACCTAGAGTGTGTGGTGGGGGGGTGGATCACGGCGGCTCATTTGTGCCAGAAGGGAGCCCCACAGTGAGGATCTGAGGCTCCAGGACAGCTTGTGGAGAGAGGCTGGCCGGGTTGGGGGTCTCCTGCCTCAGGAGCCCCCCTGGGGGGAGGAGGGTGTTGTTAGAGCTGGAGGCTTGGCAGCAGAGCATGGCACCTGGCCACTCGGTGAGCCACTGTAAGAGCCACAATTGTCCCCAAGCCCGGCCTGCTCTTCACTCTTCCATGTTACTGAGCCACGAAAACTAGGTAGGGCTCCCAAGCTTGGCGCTGTCTGGGCTGGTTGCAAGGCTGTGCAAATATGAATCCAGAAAAGCATCCCCAAAGACAGATCTCTGCCTTCCACCAATCAGCCCTTCCAGAGCCACTGAGACCGAAGTGAGGGGAAAATTTCTGACCAAAAAGTGATCCTTGCTCTCAAGGGGACACATTGCAATGGGGTGGACATCCCACAACTAACTGGTTTGTACGAGCTGGGGCCAGGAGGTCATCCCAGAGGGGCGCGCTGGGGGAAAGCCGGGAAGTTGGGAATCGGGGAAGAAAGTCATTGAGACCAAAGGCAAGCAACAGAATCAAAATAGCCGGCTCGTACCTGGGAGAGAGTTAGTCAGAAGAGCATCGGAGAGGGGTGAATGGCAGCCAGTGGATTTGAGATTTGATCCAGGAGGTAATAGAGAGCCATTGTGAAGTGAAGGGGAAGTGTGTCACATCCGGTCTGTGTTTCAAGAAAATCCCTTTGGTAACTGAGTGAGGGGAGACTTGAGGCAGGCAGACCAGTCAGGAGACCCTTGAGTAGCAGCCCCTGCGAGAGGGGCCGAGGGCTCGTAGCCCCATGAGCAGAGAGAGGGGAGGTTAGGACAGGGGAGAATGACAGGCCGCCGGTTGGCTCAGGGGAGCAAGTGCGAGCGAGGTGCTGAGGTTTGGAGTCCAGGTGACTGGGAGTTTGATACGGGAGAAGGTGTGGGGGAAATGATGGAGATGGAGTGACCACCTGGGGAGTTGGAGGTGGATGCTGCAGACATCCAGGAGGTGGTTAAAAGGGGGAGTCTTTGAGCCTCAGGAGAGACCCGAGGACAGGCGCCAGAGTCAGACCCGCAAGGCCTAAGGTGGGCAGGAAGGAGATCCGACATAATAAGGTTACGGAGTTAGAGCCCGATGGTGAGTTCTTAGACCCAGAGAGGGCCAGGAAGTGTCGGAGGCACTCCCGACTCCCACCTGGGACCCTCACCAGCATATGCTGCTGCCGCTGATCATAGGACGTCACTGATGGTGCTCCTGGAGCTGGACAGGGGCTCTATGGGAAAAGGGCAATGCTAAAAAATGTTTCCCTCTAAGATAAATGGGCTGCATCCTCCTTTTGAAGCTGGAAGAGTCCTCAGAAGTTATCTTGTCCAACCCCCACCCCCCATTTTAAAGAGAAGAAAACTGAGGTCTGAGCAAGCTGATAGATTTGGCCCAGCTGTCAAATAGAAGAGCCACAATTGGATTTAGGGGTTGTGGACTCCTGAGCTGGTGCTGGGACCAGCCCGCCAGATTCTGGAGAAGAGACTGAGAGCTGGGGGAGATTCTGAGACCCTCTAAGCAGACTCCTTCATTCAAGAGGTCATGTGTGACTTTCCTACATAAGTGAATAATTTCTCCTCTTTGATTCCAAAATAGCTCCCACCTCATCCCACTTTATTCTGGGATTATGCCCTTTCCCTGGAGTTCCCTAGACCACCATTTGTGGGGTTTATCCAGGTATTACTTTGTTTTAATTTGCGGGCTCAGGTGGAGTATATGGGAGTTGCTCTGCACCAGGTCCTGGGTGATGGAGAAGAATCCTGGAACTCTGTGACCTCCAAGGTCCCCACGGCACTGAGAGGGGCAGGATCGCTAGCAGGAGAGAGAGCCGGAAGCGGGAATCTGGGGTATCCGGGCCCCTCACTCGTGTTTATAGAGAAAAACGACTTGTCTACAAATTCTCCCCTCACTTCGGCCTCAGAGGCTCTGGAAAGGCTGATTGGCAGAGAACAGAGATCTGTCTTTGGGGACACTTTTCTGGATTCATGTTTGCACAGCCTTGCGACCAGCTGGGCTCCTCCACTTGTGTGGCCCAGACAGCGCCAAGCCTGGGAGCCCAGTGCCGAACCGTAGTAGGCCCAAGGACCAGACGTATTCCGTCAGCTTGGAAGTAGCTGTTGTCTCAGGGTGGGCGGCCTGCCGCGCCGGCACCAATAATCACGTCAGGGATGGCCTCGGAAGAAGCTGACGTGGGGGGACGTGAACGTGTTTGCCAACCTGTCCAGCCCGAGGTGGGCCGCGGCGTCACGGCCTGGCCTGAGGCTGCTGGGAGCAGTTTGTCAAAGAGGCTCAGCTCAGATTTTCTGCTTAACGAAGAAGAAAATCTTGGGATTCAGGGGCTCAGTCTGAAATGGAGGGGATTTCATGGATTTCTCTCTGACTCTCTCTGACCCTCAGATTTTCCCAGTCCTCTTGAGCCAAGCTCTGTATACCAGCTTCTGCTCCTGCTTCCCACAGTCGTGGTTTGGCAATCATGAATTCAAATCTTTCGTCTGTGACACGATACATCAGTGGATCGGAGGTGAGAACTCTCCTTTCTCTCCACTTGGGGGGGGAGACCGGGGGCAGGGAATGAATCTTCCTATTGATTCTGTCAAATTCTCTGTGTTTTGGCTTGGCTACAGCAAGCCTTCCTGCCTTGATGAGTCCATTTGGACCCATCATGAGGAGGATGCTCTTTCCTGATCCTTTCTAGAAATCCGCACATATCAGTGCTCTCTGTCACCATGAGCTCTCCACCAGGCCGCCTCTTTGTATTCTTCATGGCTCATGCTATTAAGTATTAATGATTAGACAGATGTATTATTTGTTTGTTTGTTTATTTATTTATTGCTGAGGCAGTCAGGGTTAAGTGACTTGCCCCGGGTCACACAACCAGGAAGTGTTAAATATCTGCGGTTGGATTTGAACTCAGGTCCTCCTGATTTCAGGGCTGGTGCTCTATCCACTGTGCCACGTACCTAGCTGCCCCCAGATAGCTTTATTATTAATGATCAATGATAAGACATTTTCTGGGTGCTTTTCCCAGAAGGTGTTCGGGGGCGTCTTCAGGTATCAGGAGTGCTTTGGAGTGTGCCAGCAGATTTTGAAAGTTAAGTTGTTTCACCTAAAAGGAAATTTCTATATAATTGCATTAAGTGTAAAATGCCCTTGCTCAGCAGGCCTGGCGTGGCAGATGCAGCAGCCACAAAATAAACAAAACTTCTCTGTTACATGTCTGTATCTAGCCAAAATACCCCAGATAGACCTTGAGGTCCCCCAGAATTCCCCAGAAATAATTGCTCTCTTGGATGGGAGGTTGCCCACTGTTCTACCCACCCACACGTGCCCCAGTCCTCACAGCGGAGATCACTAGGCCCAAGGCAGGCTGGGGCTCCTTGGGGGACGGCCGCTGGGGCGTTCCCATTACTTCATTCCCTCAAGTAGCCCAGCTGCAGGGACTGAACAAGGAGTATTACTTATTGCCCATTTGACATGAGTGAACACTGAGGCTCAGGAAGCAGACTGACTTAGAAGGCAAGGGGGCCACAGGCCAGGCTTTTCCTCACTGGCAGAGCAGAGCAAACAGCAGCCAACATGAATGTTTTCCATGTACGAAGGAGAACAAGAAAAGAGATTGGACATAAAACTATTGGGATCCTTTTTTAAGTATAAATCAAATGGTAATGCATCTGCTGCCCTGCTTGGCTCTGTTCCCCTTGGAACACCTCCCCATTCTCTTTTTTATGTCTTTGAAATGGTTTTTGCTCATTTCTTCATATCTCAATCCCTGCCCAGCCACTCCCCCAACAACACTGACTCCCTCCAAATTAAATCCCTCCCTTGTGAGGATTCTGGTCAAACAAAAAGAGTTCTTCCATTGGTGGTATCAGAAACCGCATCTCATTCTGCAGCCACGGCTCTGCCGAGGTGTTGGCTCTGGATGGGGACGTTGCATTGATCTCTTGGGACTCACAATCTAGAGGATATCTGTCTCCCTCACACTGAGACCGCTCCCAAAATGAGGAATTTTGCCCTTTCTCCCAGAGATTCAGGATGACGACCTCGGGGCTCCTCCCCCTCTCCCCATGCTTATTGAAGAAAGTTCTCTTGGTCCCTTGCTCTGTTTCTCCCCTTCCTTCTCTCCCTCTCAGGCACACTCCCAAACCCAAAGAGCTATATGAACTGGAACTACTTTGAACTGGAGCCAGAGCGATTCCGGAGAGAAGAGATGCTGAGAGGCCCTGAGAAGATCTCTGGTGAGAAGGCCAGCTGCTCTTGGGGCCCTCTGGTCGTTGGGACTTCTCTCACCCTTTCCCTCTGTCCCCTGAGCCTGCTTCCAGCTCTTGGGGTTACACCTGGGGTCACTTTCTGAGCCCACACCCCGAGGCAGCCAACATGAGCAGGGCAAGATGCGATTGTGTTTGAGACCGTTTAAGGAACAGACTTCCGGCCCAGTCAGGAGACTCAGGGGATGGCTTCTGGGTCAAGGCTCCGAGGAAGGGGAGGGAGGGAGGATGGTTAGGAAGCAGAAGTCCTTGCATACATGGGGGCCGGAAAGTGCAGAGAAAGGGCAAGGATGGAATCTCGGATTATCTCCTGAAGTAATCCCTGTCCTTTACTGTTTAATTTTTTGTGTGTATGTCTTGTTTTCCCTTGTAAGCTCCTTGAGGGCAGCATAAATGTATTTTTGAATCTCCAGAAGCATGGAGTTGAGTGCTATACTCAGGAAATTCCTCCTAAATTTGTGATAAATTGAATGAGTGGGTGTGTGAATAGATTAATGGATAGATGAATGGATGGAAAGAAGGGAGGAAGGCTGGATCGATGAATGAATGATAGATGGATGGAAGGGTAGATAGCTGGACAAGTAGGTGTGTGACTGGATGGATGGATGAACAAATGGGTGAGTGGGTATGTGGATGGTTGAGTGGATGGATGGATGAATGAATGATGGATGGATGGGTTGGTGAGTAGATAGAGAAGTAGATCAATTAGCCCTTCTCAAGATTCAGGGGAGCTCCCTAGCTGAGGTCTGTTGGGATGTAGTCCCTTAGACAAATCCTTGTGTAGCCAGTTTTCTCCTTGGAGATTGAAAGCTTCTTCTCATTCTCTGGCAGGGCCATTCAGGTGGCTCTTTGCCAGGCCTTCTCTAGCTTCCATTCCGTCTTCCTTGGTATGGTTCCCTGCTTGGCAAGTGGGGCTGTTAGCGGGTTTTGCGCCAGGGTGAGGTCCGTGCTCTTCCTGCTCCCTGCCCATCTCAAGAGCCTCAGCGTTGATGAGAGCCAAGGGGGAGCAGTAAGGGGCTATATGGGGGTGCCCAGGGCTTCCTTTCCTCCTCTGTGAATCTTAAACCAAGACGAACATTTGCACATATCCTGGGTGCCTCTTTCCTTGCCCAGGCATCGCCAGGCATAGGATGGCCGCAAAGCCCTCAAAGTCTGAACCCCAGTACAAGAGGCAGAGGCAAGCCTCCAAGAAGGTCAAGGAGATTACGGAGATGAGGCTGTTGGAGAAGGCGTCTCAGAACGAGGTGAACAGCCTAGACTTGGTTTGTGGCCCAAGAGGAAAGTCCATTAGGTTCTCTAATTGCTGCTCTTTGGCAAAGCGCTGCCATGGATAGAACTTGGAGCAGACAGGCTCTGAGTGCAAATCCTGCCTCAGACACTTACCCCGAGTGACCCCATGCCTGTGACTTGGGCTTTCTGCCTTTTTTTCCTCATCTGTAAAATAGGGTAATGATAGCCCCATCTTCCAAAAGAGCCCTCTGCGAGTCCCTTTGTGAAATTCTTGTGTTCTGGTTAACATTCCTGGTTTTCCTTTTTTGCTCCCAGCGGCTGGGATACTTCCAGATTGGGGCAGGTAGTCTCTATTCCTGTAGCCGTTTTCAGTGCCCCTGGAAGAAGAGCCCAAGGCTCTGAAGGAGAAAGGTCCTGTCAGGCCAGCTGGGCAGACATGGGTGCTCTCTGCCATCTCCTCAGGCTGGTGCTGGGAGCCCTCTAGGGAGGAGGAGGCCCCTGCCTTGCAGGACAGCCCGCCTTCCTCGGGAATGGCTTTTGTGGTTAAGAACTGCTTGTTTGTGTCGGGTCCAGGCACTCCTCCGAGACCAGCCTGCTGCTGGCCTGGCACAGTCAGGGGGCCTTGCATGGGAGAGAGCAAGGAGGCAGCAGGCCAGGGCTCTGGCAGGGTCATCCCAGCCTGCAGGCCTGGCCATTCAGCTGGGGCAGTAGAGGCTGGAGGAACCCTGGGGCATCACACTGAGGCACCCACTCAGCACCTTTTTAGCCTTGGCAGGAGTGGCGCTGTAAGAAGGGTGCACGGACCAGAACTGGGAGGACCAGGAGAAGTTCCCCGGGCTTCAGTTTGCTCACTCGGAGATTGAGGGGACATTAGAGTCCCAGAGGTCACGCAGAGCTACCCCATACAGTACTCTGCAGCAAGTACCCCTGCACCAGAGACCTGGGTTCCAGCCCCAGCCCTGCCGCCCACTCCCTCCACGACTCTGGGCAAAGTGCGCTAGACTAGCACAAGGACTTCAGTTGACAGGTACCACAGGCATTGCTAGGGCTGCCCTGCAGGGAGGCTAGCACACCCTCGGGCCTCTGAGAGCAAAGTGGGTTAAGAGGGGCCACCTTCCAACCTCCAGCCCCCTTCCCAAGGCACTTACTGGACCTCTAGTGGTTCTGGCTCCTCAGTGGATGGTGATCAGCGTGGTGGGGATGGTAGGATGGTGTATGTGGGTTTGGGGTGGGCCAGGGGCTCCCCCATGTCTGCGGGGCTCCTGTCACAGAGTCCCCCTTCTTCCCCTCAGTCTCATCCAGCCTGCAGGGGACCTGAGTTTTCAAAAAACATGTTCAGCATCACTGGCAAGAGCCCACTGATCGTTCACTACCTCCAGCAGCACAATGCTTACCAACAGACCGGCGAAGACATCTTGATGACCCGGCGTGAAGTGTCCAAGACGATACCATATCCTTACTGCCTCTTAAGATACTCAGTAGTCTCAATCTGCCCCTGCCTTCCCCGTCGCCCCTGGGGACTCCAGGATCCAGAGTCCTGGGAAGGTGGGGTCTAGGGAGGGAGAGCCCTGCTGGTGTGCCGAGGTGGGGAGGATTCACACTCGTGGCTTGGCGCTGCCACGGTGACTGGCCTTGTGGACGAGCCGTCCAGAGCGCTTATTAAGCAGCCAGTGCATTCAGCATCCTAAGCTGGGTGCTGGAGGCAGGGAAGGAGGCCGACCTCTGGGTCAGCCGATGGGAGAGGGCCTCCCTGGCTGCCAGCACGCGATGGATGGCTAGGGACATCTAAAGACCCTGTCCCTCCCCTTGGCCCGTGCCTGGTGGGCCCAGAGAGATCCCCTTTGTTAAACTTTTGGCCTGGAGCCTAGCACATAGTAGGCCTTATAGGCAGCATATTAGCTGACATTACTTCTAAAAAGAGAGGGCATTTGCCCTAGAGTAAGGCAGAGGGAAATGGCCCGGGCAAGTGCCCCAGGGTCCCCCTGCCGCTCTCTGCTGAGTCTTCCCTGGTAGGCAGCTCACCACCTCCAGCCTCCCCCGGCCAAGGCTGCAAGGGGCTCGGGCTGCTGGCTGTTTTCCTTTATGACCCAAAGCACAGAGGGCACTGCCACGTACAGAGATGTCATCCGGCAGGTCAGGGCCAACATGGTCAAGCTGAACAAGGAGATGCAGAAGCTGCGTAGGGCCTACAGCAACGAGTGGAAGTTGTTTGAGCAGAGACAGAAGGATTTGCAGTCTGACTTCCTCAGGTGCCCGAGGGGGGTCCCCCAGGGGTGGGAGGCTCTCTGCCTGGCTTGGGGGGGGCACTGGCCTGGCTAGCCCCAGTCCTATTGTCTCTAAGATGGAGGTAGTTACACTAGATCAAGGATGTCTCTTCCGGCTCAAGGGTCTTAAGATTGCAGATCTTTAGCTTAGCTTGAAGGGGCCAGTGGCCATCCTAGAAGCTGCCAGAGGACTTGAGGTTCTCACCTTTAGAATCCCTTCATTGGGTTGGAATCAGAAAGACCTGGTTAATTTTGATTAAATGAGTCCTAGTCCAGGATCCACTTCTTTTTATTTTACTTTTGCTAGGCAATTGGGGTTAAGTTGGTTGGGGTCAAAATGGCCTAGTTATTTTTGATTGGGGGTTCTAGTCCAGGACATTTCTTTTTTATTTTATTTTTATGTTATTGCTAGGCAATTGGGGCTAAGTGACTTGGCTAGGGTCACACAGCTAGGAAGTGTTAAGGGTCTGAGGTTGGATTTGAACTCAGGTCCTCCTGATTCTAGGGCTCATGCACTATCCACTGTGCCACCTAGCTTCCCCAGAAAGGGCCGATTAAAATAGAAATATTCAGTAACCAGACATAAGGGAAGCCATCCTATGAATTGTCATTCATTCACAGAATACTTCTTAAGTGCCTTCTGGGGTGGGGCACTGAGTTAAGTGCAAGGTCTGGTGGGAGTGAGGGGTGCCATGGGCTTTGTGTTCATGGAACCTATAGTCTGATGGGTGTAGGAGAGTGTGGCTGAGAAAGCTGAGGGAGGGCCCGGCTCAGGGCCAGGAGACTTTTTGTTTGTTTGTTTTTGTGCTGAGGCAGTTGGGGTTAAATGACCTGCCCACAGCTAGGAAGTGTTAAGTGTCTGAGGTCACATTTGAACTCAGGTCCTCCTGGCTTCAGGGTTGGTGCTCTAACCACTGCGCCACTGAGCTGCCCCGACCAGGGGACTCTTGACCAGAGAGGCCATAGAGCCCAATTTCATTCCCAGGTGCAGCGGCTTGAAAGGAGCCGCCCAGCCGAACGCTGGCTTAATGGGAGTGGCAGGGAGCGTAGGATGCCCAGCTGGGTGGGTAGGGGATGGGGCAGAGGAGCTCAGAGCCGAAACGGACGGGGACATCTGGGTGGGGACATCACCCGTGAGTGACAGCAGTTGAAAGGATGTCTTCAAGGAGAAAAAGTCTGAGCAAGTTGGGAGAGAAGAAGGAGAGCTCGGTTGTGACTATGGGCCCCCATTCAGTAACTGTTTAGTAAGTACACAGCATTGTTCTCAGCCCTGAGAACGTGACCTTTGGAAAAGAGGGCCTGCCTCAGGGGCGCTTCCAGTCTGAGGGGGTGGTCGTGGGGAAGGGGGCAGAGAACTGCGTCCTCCCTATCAATTAAGCCCAGCACGGCTGTCAGAAGGAAGGCTGGCTTCAGGCTTGGCGCCATACTTCAGGCCCATGTGCTGGCCCCTCTCTGAGGCGAAAGCCATTTACTTGATTGCTAACTGGCAAATTAAGATAAAATTCTCTCTCTTCCTATAAATAGATTATTCCCTTTTGAAATATATATATTTTTGTCATCATACCAGGGAAGTGAAAGACGGCAGCACAAATAAATTAGAAAAGAAGAAGACGGATGAAGAATCATCACTTTATCTTTCCTCGGGAGGAACTTTCTGATCAATTTGGAAGAATCTTTAAGTGGATGATATCCAGGGCAGAGCTGCGTCCGCTGAAAACAGAGTTTGGCCTAAGATAATGAGTTAGAAGTTACCGAGCCTTCAGAGTTGCTTAAGCACATTAAATGCCTGCACTCTGCTACCCTGGGCCGGGTGGGCTGGGCCAGCACCAGTGACCACAGGCCTTTCTGGGGCTGCCCCAGTGTTCCTGGCCTGGGGAGGGGAGTCAGAGCTGGCTAAGGCATGGCTGCTCCCTGTTCCTCTTGGCGTGGCCTACACTCGGACCTCCGAAGGCACATTAAACATTACACAGGACACATCCGGGGCCTTGGGGGAGGTGACAAACAGAGACCCCCAGGGGCTGAGTGTGGGGTGGAGGGCGGAGCCTTAATGAACTTGGGAAGAATCCCACATGAGAGTGAGTCAGCCCTACTCAAGTGTGTTTTGAGATGCTGAGCTCAGACCCCAAGTTGAAGGGTTTGATTTAAAATTCAATAGATTCAAAAGAAAACATATCTTCTTTCTCGGCCCATCTGCTCCTTTTCAAAAGTCCCAATTTCTATGGAGAGATGCGCCACATTCCCAAGCACCTTGGCTTTTATCCAACCATGCTCTGTTGATTTGGCCTCCCAGGCTTATTTAACATTCACCCCTTTGTTCAGACCTTCTGGAGGATGACCTCCATCCTTTCCAACTTATTCTTTTTAAAAAATCCGATAGGTTTTCTTTTGATGGCCAGACACCATTCAGCAGCGATCTAAAACCACTGCGACTCAAGTGACTGCCCCGTCAGTCTGTGGGATGTCCGGGAAACAGAAAGGAAAAGTTTATGTGTCTACTCTAACTTGAAGTTTAGCAGTGAGAACTGCCCTTATTTGCCTTAATGTAGTCATTGTACTTTGTGGCTTTCTTGGCTTTTTCCATCCTGGAGTGGGAATTCTTCTGATTTCTTCTTTTTTGTGTTCTTGAAAGTGTAAAGATCCCCGACATTCCAGAGTGTACTTTGTTCCATCGTCCCTCGTTATGGGGCATGTTCTGTTATGACAAATAACGATCAGTTTTTAACATAGGGGTCTTTCCTAGTTACATTTAATTTCTTAGGATATTCACTTCATAGTAGCATCTCTACATCCAATAATATGAACACTGCTATTGCTTTCACAGGCCTGTGCTTCCCTCCCCCACAGCTTTTCTCGCCTTCAGCTATCCCAGGGACGAGTGCCTTCCTCCAGAACTATCACCATGTAATTCTCATCTCTGAAATTCCCTCATTACACATGACCATTCTTCCGTCTCTCCCCTCTGCCTCTTTCTAAATCTTTCTTCATCCTCGTTGCAAACTCCAGTGTTTCCACCCTTGTTCTCAAAGTCTCCTGGCTCCTTTCCCTGTCTTCGGAGTCTTGACCCTATAGCTGACCAACAACTATCCCTTGCCTCATTTTCCTGCTACCATTAGCAATGTTCTTCATCCACTCCCAATATCCACCATCTTGACCTGCTGAACATCACCAGAGGGAGACACCCCAATCTTGCCAGATCCAGAACAAATTCATGCTATCCAGTCTTAATTGGTCCTTATTGTTACACAGAAAAACATAACATTTCCTTAATCGACTCTCTCCCAAACTCCCCTCTGCAATCCTCAAGCAAGCTCCCAAGCTGCTTCCAGCTCTTGTCTCTACAGATGTCCTCAACTCTTGCTACATGGGGGGAGTAGAAGCCAGCTGCTGTGAACCCTTTTTTTCTTACTCTGCACCTCTCCACTCATATGAGGAAGTCACGGTCTTTGCAGCCAAAAGCCATCCAAGGACTTGGGTCCTTGGTCTCAAACCCATCTTCTCCAGGAAGGAGCTCATCCTCACAAGTGTCTTCTCTTCTCAAGCTGGTGTCCTGCATGGCACCTCCCTGGCACTGCCAGACTTCTAGGCTGCTCATTGCCTCCTCTGGCCCTTCACTTCTCTCCCCTGGATTATTGTTGTGTCCTTTCTTACAGGCTCTCTCCCCTCACTAGCTCATCCTTTGTTCAACTGTCAAAATCATCTTCCTAAAGGACAGGGATGACTGGTCACTCCACTGCTCAAAAGCCCTGCTCTGTGACCAAATACGGACTCTTGGGTATGGCATTATGGT
This sequence comes from Sminthopsis crassicaudata, assembly GCF_048593235.1. Taxonomy (NCBI): domain Eukaryota; kingdom Metazoa; phylum Chordata; class Mammalia; order Dasyuromorphia; family Dasyuridae; genus Sminthopsis; species Sminthopsis crassicaudata. Next base: position 299,974,350 of record NC_133621.1, on the reverse strand, counting down.
CTTATGCTACCTAACAGGCATTCCCCTTTCTAGCCTTATTCCACACAGCTCCTTATGTTTCACCTAAATTGGATGGTTTACCATTTTCTACATTTAATATTCTACATCCCACTGCTGGGGATGAACTGCCAGAACTGCCCCCAGTCCTTGGACTTCTGCTCCCCTCTCTGCTTTCTCAAAATACTTATCTTCCCTTAAAGCTTAATGCCAGTGTCACCTACTAGGAGGAACCTTCCCCAATCCCTTCTCCCTCCCTCCTCATCTTTTCTTAAACCATCCTTATTTGTGTGATTTGTATCTAGTAGAAGGTGAACTCCCCACGGACAAGGGCTTGTTTTTGTCTTTAAACCCTCAGCCTTGTAAAATGCCTTACATATATATAGAAGACCTTCAATAAATGCTTATTGAGTCAAATATTCATGAATGATTCTCAAGTATTTTCCAGAAGGTTGGACCAATTCATGACTTTAATACAACTTAAAATGGTTATCTTCCTCACAGCCCCTCCAAGATAAAATTTTCCCCATCTTTCACCTTCTTTGACATTTTGATGGGCATGGGGTAATAATCTCTTCTTTTAATTTGCATTTCTATTATTATTTGTAAATATGAACATTTATTCAACCATTTAATATTTGGGGCACTTTTTCTTTTGAAAACTGTTCACCTTCTTTAACAACTTGTCTCTCAGGGAACAACTTTTAATCACGTAGATTGGGTTAATTCCCTATAAGTTTTTATTGTTAGACTTTTTATCAATGATGTTTTCCTCCCCCTACCCCATCCATATCTTTTCTTCTCATTCCACTTGCATTGATTTTGTTTGTGATTTTTAAATCATCATACTATAAGATGGTTGAGAGATCATGGGTAAACCAGTTGCCCCTGAGCACTTAGAAAACAATAAGAAATGTGCCAAATTAAGTAAAAAACAATATGAAGGTAGATTTTGTGTGATTTTAAATCATCATACTATAAGATGATTGAGAGATCACGGGCAACCAGTTCCCCCTGAGCACTTAGAAAACAATAATGTGCCAAATTAAGTAAAAGAAAAACAGTATGAAGGTAATGTAAAGAAAACCAGGAGGGGTGTTTTGTCTCCCAGGAGCCACATATTCCTCAAGTCTTAGGGTTTCAGGCAGTAGAGCAAAAGCAGGATTTCTTGGGTTTCATGCATGTTAGACAAATTTTTTTATCATGAATTTTAAAAACATTTTTTCATTGTGAATTAAATCAACAAATACATGAAACAAAAACAGGATTATATATGAAACTGTGAACTTAAGCTAAATGCAATTTAGGTTTTTTTTAATGTGTATTAAATTTAACAAAGCAGTAGCAAAATTGCCCTGTTTGTGTCTCTCGTTGATAAGTTGTTTCTTCTGTGTATTTTATATTTTACTGAGTCTATTGATATTAATGAGACATGGTGTTTCCAGTCTTAGGGGTTACTTCCAGGGTATTTGAGTTTGAGCCAGGAACCAATCTTCCAAAGGGAGATTACACAGCAGGGTGCGGTATTGAAAAGGAAGGGGACTATCAAACATTTGGAGGACTAAATCTGTATCACAGAGACCCAAGAGAACTGGACTTTGTTGTCCCTCCAGGATGTCACTGTGAGCTGCTTAGACAGATCGTACAGTTGCTCCAGACATAGGCCATTAATAAGGATTTTGTGGAGATCCTAAATTAGCTTTAGGTGAGACAACAAACCATAGAACGATACCATATGCCCTTTGAGGCCTATTTTCAGAACTGCACACCTGGATTCCTGGGAAACTAGAGCTCTTGGGGAGGGGGATCTGGGCTTTGGGTGACATTGTGGAGGTTTGTCCGGTGTTTCTGTGACTTTCAGGACTGAAGTGATAGAGGGAGAAATCTGTTAGAGGAGACTGGATGGTGGGGAGTTAAGCCATGGCCATGTGAGAGAGGGATAAAAGAGGGGAGAGTGAAGTGACAGGAAATGCAGTGGGGCCCAAAGGGAGCTCATACAAATACCTCAAGGGGAGCCTGTGGAGGGATGACCTGAAGTGAACTGATGAAGGAGGAAGAGTAGCACAGCAGTGAAGGCCCGGGTAATGGATCCTGTCAGAATGGCACTGTGATTTCCTCCATATTTGTTCAGCAGCAAATGAGAAAGAGCAGAGGTGAGGAATAGGGAGGCGGATTCAAGGCTGAGGCTCAGCAGGATGCAATCATCAGTCCTCCAAAAAAGGACTGGGGAGAGTTGAATTGGTTCACCCAGGGGTTAAGATGGGGAGAAAGGATAGAATTGAGGGGTCGAGGGATGGGATGTCACTGCAGACACACAGTAGGGTTTTTAAGGGAAGGTCAAGGGGGAGGTGAAACTCCAGTCTCAAGTGCTGTATTTTTCAGAGATTGTCTTTAGTTCCACTCTCTCGAACATTGTCGCTTTATCCTATGTGATAATGGTCAGAACTGACCGTAATTATTTCATGTGAGAGGTCCTAGGTGAAAGTAACTCTTACTTCATGCTTTGTGTAAATCCAGTCATATGTGGACACAGGTCATTTCCTCATGGAACAGACGTCATTGGCCTTTTAACACAATATACTATGGTTTGGGAGCGGAACATCTTTTGAATCACACTGGAAGCCATTGGCTGGCATTTTGAGCATTCTTCCAGAATAAAATTACTTGTGAAATAACAGGTGCTGTTGTGGGGGTTTCCATCATTTATTCCACCAGACTCACTCAAACCCTGAAGAGAAAGGGTGGCTCCCCCATGATCATCCCTGGCGGTGCCCCCGGTCAAAGTAGGACGCTGCTAACAAGAGCCCCCTGGTGGTTGGGGTGGTCACCGTAGAGATGGCAAGAAAGCCGCGCCCAAAACCCTTTGTGCTTTTTTGACCCTTTAGATCCGGTTTGAAGGGGGGCAGGCCAACTTTGAGGTGAATCAGCTCCCTGGGAGAGATGGGGGATTCTCTAGTAATGATGGTCCCCTCTCCAAAACCCCTGCCCTTCCTCCCACACCCCCACTCTGGCACATTCTGTACCCCCAATTTAGTGGGCTGGCCACCAAAATGTGTGTGATGTAGACGCCAGCTGATGAGTTCAGTCATGTGGGGAATCCACAATGGCCATTCTCTTTGGCAAAAGCAGACTTATTATTATTAAGGGAGATCTTATTAGAGGAATAGAATACGGACAAAAGGAAGGGTGCCATAGGGAGGGGAAGCACAAAATGGAGAGGGAGAGCATATGAAAGACACCGTCGGGGTGGAACTCGCCACCGCCAGGAGAAAGGGCGCCCCCACGAGCTCGGGGCCTGCCCTTAGCCGGCATGGCCCGGAAGGGACCGGCCCCCCAAAGAGCTAGCGTAGGGGGAGAAGTGGGGGAAGCACGGAAGTTAGGGGAGACGTCACGTGGTATGGGGCGCTGGAGGGGACGGGACCCAGAAGGGCAGCAGCATGGGAGCCCACAGGGAGATTTTATAGGGAACATTTATCCTCCGGGACGTGACTGGGATTTCTGACAGGGCATGGGGAGGTGAGGCTGCTGGAGACCCCACAGCTGGGGGTCTCATACTGCTCAGCACCCCCTATTTGGGCACACCCCTCAGCCCCGCCTTCAGCCCTCAGGCCCCTCCCTCCTAGGGCGTGCCTCTGCTCGCCCCGCCTCTTCCCCGCACGCCCTCGTTGGCCCCGCCCCTCTTCCAGCCCCACCCCTCCTTCTTGTGGTAGCTGCAGTTCGGCCTCGCGCGCACTCTGGGGGCGCCTCTGCGGCTTGGGGTGGGCCTGGGGTCTGGGGGGTGGGGTCCGGGCGTCCGGGGAGGGGGCGCAGATGCAGGAGCCTCGAGCGCGGACTGGAAAACTGAGGCAGGGCGGAGTGGGGCGGGGTGAGGCGGGAAAGGGCTGAGGTGAAAAACCGGGGCCTGGGAAGGGTGGGGGGAGGGGCCCGCTCGGTCCCGGGGCGGTCGCCAGGGGGCGCCGTGCCTGGACACGGCTAGCCTCAGTGTACCGCTAATGTAAAATGGGTTGAGGAGTTCCCCTGACGCCTGCAAAGCGCCGAGCCAGCCCGAAAGCGCGACCAACAAAACGCGCTTTTATGGCTGTTATCCTGTTTATTCAGTAGTGGTCCCAGCGGGGATGGGGCCCCTCGGCTGAGCCCCAAAGGGACATGCGTGTAATAGTTGCGCCGACGGGTGGGCGGAGGCTCCGGCGGCCGCTCAGTGTCCGCGGCCCGGCCGAAGGCCGCCTCAGCAGCCGCCCCTCCCCCGCTACGTAAGGCGGGGGATTCTTAGGGCAAAGCCTTTTTATGTATCTCGTCTTACCTGATCCTTACCGCCAGCCGTGGGTAAGTGCTTTAGTGACCCCGTTTTGCCGTCAGAAAACTGAAAAATTCCGGGGAAAATAAATGGAACTTGGTTTTCTAAAAAAACAAAGAAACAAAAAAAACCCAATAGTTTAATTTTTTAAAAAGGGCTAAAAGGCGTATAAAGGACAGCTAGTCTTTATATAAGGTGGCAAAGTGCTTTACTTGGCTCGTCTCACTTGATCCCTACAACGACCCCATGGGCTAGGTGTTGCACCTCCATTTTACAGATGGGGAAAACTGAGGCTGGCAGACTTGGCAAGGGGGGAGGGGGAGGAGCTTCATAGAAAGGCTTAACTCTAAGGTAGTGTTTGAACGGAGGTTTAAAGGCCCAAAGGATGCTAAAAGCTGCAGGGGAGAAAAAGTGCGCTCCAAACACCAGGAAGGAGAACTAACGCAAAGGAAAAGAGAGAACAAGAGAGAAAGCTCAGTGTGTGTGTCCAGCCAAAAAAAAAGCAGTCTGGACGGGCTGGAAATGGAAGGATCTATAATAGGGCTTCTTAAACTTTTCCCACTTTTGCAATCCCTTTTCACCTGATCCTGGGAATGTAGCTATATAAAATAGTAGGGAAATCAAATATTTACTGATGATCACAATTTCACGATCCAGCATTCAGTCCCCTTGTTTCCAGGGGACACAAATATTGAATGTCTAGGACATGTAAGCCATGGGGCAGATAAAATAAAAACTCTTATCCTAGACTTGGACCTTACTGGCCATCAAGCCTAACCTCCAGTTTTACAGATAAGGAAACTGAGGCCCAGAGAGTCTACAGGGTCCTAGATCTAGAGCTGGAAGGAGGCCTGGGACTCCAATCTCATTTTACAGATAAGGAAACTGAATTCCAGGTAGGTCCTAGAGCTAGAAGAGCCCCAGAGGCTTTCAAGCCCTGCTTTAATTTAGAGATAAGGATGTGGAAAACCAAACAATCCTGAAATTTAAATGTGTTTTAAAGAGCAGAAAAGAAATTTTAGAATCATGCAATCTTAGAGCTGGTGGGAAAGTTAGAGACCATCCAGGATACCCCATTCTCCAAGAAGAACATATCATTAGACTTGAGTGGGAGGGATTTGAGTGGCCCAACAGCCAGTAATTGGATTTTTCTTGAGAACCCCTCGAAGACAAAGGCAAATGGAATCTCTCTTTGCATTGAGGCTTTGGCAGGGCAGGACTAATTCATAAAGAAACTGAGCAAAGTCATGGCATCTCCTGAGAAAAGGCTCCTATAAGTAGATATTGTTTGTCCTTCCTTCTGGAAGAAGACCGATGACATCAGCAAGTGAGGGAGGGCTCTGCGAGGTCACCTGCCTCACTTTCCCCTCCTGAGCCATCTGAGTCCAGTGGCCAGATAGAGATCAGGAGGACTAAAAATGGCCCTGGATGCAATGGAAGGAGACCCGACCTTTTTAAGCTAAGGTCTTTTCCAGATCTCAGTTGTCTGGAGCAATACCCATTCAGTGATTAGATAAGAACTGATGCAAAAGATGGCCTAGTTTGACCTTCTAGAGGCACCCTCACTTCCTGAGTTTCCCAACAGGTAAACATAGGACAGAGAGCTGAGGAACATGACAGTCTCACTAGTAGCAGAGTGGAAGGGCCAGAAGGGTTCTTCGCAACAGCAGAGCGTCTGTTGTGTTTGTGTTTCCCATCACCAATTTACCACTACTGTGTATGGATTGGTCACCTGTGCAGTTAAAAGCTGGGAAAATGCTTCTGCAAACTCCAGGTTCATAATACGGAGATTGTCTAAGATGGCGATGGATTCCTTAAAAGAATGGGGGACGTGTTTCAGGTTATAAAGAAGAAAATCCTAACTTGTACGTGGAAGTTGGAGGACGTAGGAATATAACCCAGAGAGAAAAGGAAAACACCAGATAATGAATAAATGGAGCATAATAAATATTTATTTTATTTATATATTTTATTATTAAATTATATTTATAAAATAATATATATTTTATATTATTTAAGATGTCATATAAATATATAAAATATAATATAAAATATAAATTATATTTATATATAAAATAATAAAATTGAAGGCTGGACTCAGGAAGTCCTGAATTCAAATTCAGCCTCGGACACTTCCTATCTCCATGACCCTGGGCAAGTCACTTAGCCCTGTTTGTTTCCTTACCTGTAAAATGAGCTAGAGAAGGAAAAGATACTCCAGTATCTTTGCCAGGAAAACCCCAAACGGGGTCACCAAGAGTTAGACATGACTGAACAGCAATAACAGTTGAGGGGAGTGAGGGAGTCAGTCTCTTTTAGAAGGAAACAGCTTCTTTGGCACTAAGGAACGTTCCTTTATATGGCATCAGGAAAAAGGGGATCAGAGGAAAGGAGAAGAAAAAGACCAGTAGAGGCTAGTGGCTTCCTGCTGTGGGATTCCAAGATGACTCTTTAATATTGATGGATGGGGAAGGCCTGGTCTGGGATCAGAGCCCTGTTACATTGGATGAATACCATCCCTGTCTGGTGCATGTCGGGACAAATGGAGGGACTTAGAAAGCATTCAGTTCTGGCATGGGGGGCGGGGGGGCCTACCTTAGGGACACAGGTGGTAGTTTCCTCACTGCTGCCAAATGAAGGTTGGGGATTCAGAAAGGGAGGCGGATTTCGAAACTGAGCAACTGGTTAAGAAGATGGTGTATCCTGGAAGGAGATTTAGATCATTGGCTGTGCCTTAAAATAGAGGCTCTTAGCCAGGAGAGAGAATACCTAACAAGGGCTAATAAAGCTCTGTTTGCCTGAAACTTGCAGATCTGTTTTGGTTTCTTAAAAGAGCTTTCTAAATGAAAAGTGAGGGCTGCAGAATCCCTACATAAATCTGCCAAAGCAGACATCGTAGGAAGTAATGGAGATGACATAGAATAACTGGAGAGCTCAGTTATCACAAAAGACATCCAAGAAGCAAACCAGCAATAAAACCAAGCCTTAGCTGTCCATCTATACAAAAGGGCACAGAGTGTGGGTAACAAACAAGGTGACCTAGAAATCTTAAAAGTAAAGAGGCAAAATTTGCTTCCTAAGGATCTCTGGGGTTTGGAGTAAGGATGCTCATGGCTAGAGTACATTGTGAATGACAATACCTCTTTAACAGGAATTGACTATCTTAAAAGGCAGTGGGGTAGTATTGTATATGAAGAAGCTATGCTATTCAAATAGACTTGAGATGGAAAATGTCATCTATATCCAGAGAGAAAACTATATAGAGTGAAATGATTTAAAGCTTAGTATTTTTACCTTTTTGTTTTTCTTTCTTATGGTTTTTTTTTCTTTTGGTTTGGTTTTTCTTGTACAAAGTGACAAATATGGAATTAAGTTTTTAAAAATTGTACAGATTTAACCTATATCAGATATCTTACTGTCTTGGGGAGGGGAGAGGTAAGGAAAGGAAGGAGAAAAATTTAAAATATAAAGTCTTATAAAAATGTATATTGAAAACTATCTTTACATGTATTGGGGAAAATAAAATACTATTGAAAATTGTTTAAAAAAAAAAAAAAAAGCTATGTTAGAGCATCTAGATGGCACAGTGAGTAGAACAGTGGCCCTGGATTCAGGAGAAACTGAGTTCAATCCTGGGCAAGCCATTTAAACCTAAAAAAAAGAAGAAAATGGAGAAAGAGGAGGAGGAAGAGGAAGAAGGAAAAGAAAGAAAAAGGAGGAAGAAGAAAGAGAAAGAAGAAAGGAGGAGGAGAAAACTATACTTATATAATGGAACTCAGAGCCCAAAGGGGAAAACATGATAAAAGAATACTTGGGTAAAGAGTAATAGAGAAAGAAAAGAAGGAATATTTTGATAGGAATAGATTGTCAACTCCTGGAAAGAAGATAAATGGAATTTTAAGAAGTGAATCTCTGATCTGGTTTGGTAGAATCTCTCTCTGCTAAAAACATCGATTGGTAAATTCTTAATTTATATCAATGATCATTTCATTCTTCAAAAGGGGAAGAAAGCAAAAGAGGGAACTGTGGTTCTGGATCAGATTCTTACCAACCAAAAGGAATGAAGTCTTGTGCCAAAGGAAAACGGCTCTAGAATCAAATCTCTCCTTCACCAGTGTGGTCTGGTGATCACTTGGCTTTGGGGGAACCTCATTTTCTGCATTGGTAAAATGCAAATAATAATTATGACACAGTATTAAGTGAGAATATGAATTTAAAATTATTTACAAATCCAGCTGTTGAAGTAGATTGGAACCTTGTGGATAAGAGATCTCTATTTTTAGACATTTTAGAGATTTAGAGAACTAGAAAAGAATACTCTGATGTGGGCCCTAGATTTTGGGAAAATACATTTCACTTGGTCCGCAGAAAGTACAGGTAGGATCCTATGACTTAAAATTCTATGGGGCAGCTAGGTGGCTCAGTGAATAGAGCACCAGCCCTGAAGTCAGGAGGAACACCTCAGTTCAAATCTGGCCTCATATATCATATACTTTTAACACTTCTTAGCTGTGTGATTCTGGGCAAGTCACTTAACCCCAATTGCTTCAGGAAAAAAAAAAAATCTATGAGGGAAATTATCCCAAGAGAGATAGGAAACTCAAGAAAAAGGAAAAATATTCAGATGAGAAGGGGGAGGGAGGAGAAAGAATTCTTTAAAAAAAAAAAAAAAAAAAAAAAAGGAATGATATGGACATACAGGGAACTTGTTTTCTTTTGTGGACGTGTCCAGACAACGAAACTAGGCAGGTGTCATACTGACCCCAAAAATGTGACAATGGTCTTTCACCCAAGAACGGAGTTTGGAACCTTGAAACTAAGAATGAACTGAAGTTGCTCAAGAATGCTGATGACAACAAAAAGAGCTTGAGGTTTTAAAAAGATTTTTGTTATTAGAGATTTCATTTATATTTTATTTTAAAATAATTTTTCTTTTTAAAATTCTGATTTAATTTTCTTTACGATTTTTAAGAACTAAGAAAATTTTTTTCCATCCAGAAGGGGATTTATTTCTGTTTGTGTTATTGATTTGGAAAGATTGCTGAGAATAAGAAAATTGCTCCAGGGGCAGAGATGGGTAAATATCCCAACTTTCAGAAAAAGGCAGAATACGCACACACATTTACACACACACACACACACACACATATATGTATATATGACTTGTGTGAGCTGGAACAGACCTGGGAGCTTATCTGGGGACTGCTGCAGGAGGATAAAAAGTGAACTGTATGAGAATTCCTCTTTAATTGTTCTTGAAAACTAGGTTGTAAGCTCTGTTGTTTCTTCTGCTAAAGGACTACATATTCTCAACACTCTCCAAATTCTGTAGTTTGAAATAAAGCTTTCTAGCCACTATATATTATGTTAAGATCCCTTTTGCTTAATGATATATTTCTTTCTAGAACTGATAGAACTGTCCTATCATGAAAGCCACAGAGGACCAAGTTGTTCAGGAAGAACAAGGATACCAGGATGATGAGGCAAGTTTAGAACATAACAGTCCCTGGTTGGTAGAAATTCTTCTAAGATGAAAGAGAAAGAAAAGAAGGAGGGAAGGGAAAGGAGAGAGGAGAAAAGGGGAAGGAAAAGAGGAAAGAAAAAGGAAAGGAAGGAAAGAAGAAGGAATGAAAGGGGGAAAAAGGAAGAAAAAGAAGGAAAAGAAAAAATGGACACTGGAACAGGGGTGGCACTTTTGAGTGTCTATATTCCTCTCAAGATCACCATTGAGAATAGGAACAGAGGAAAATCATTATTTGTCCTCTCCTTAAGGTGCCTAGAGAGGGTGTATTGGAATCATCTGTAGCTGATACATAATGAATATGTTAATTAGCAGAACTGAAATCTAGTTGGATAGATGAGTAACCCACATTCTCCTCTTTATGCTCCATTGTTTTTAGGAATCCCTGTTTCAAGATATTGACCTGTTACAAAAGCATGGTATTGTAAGTAGACCCAGACTGTTCTGCTCCTGGGATCCACAGCCTTTCTCCACTGCTTTACCTTCTTGTCCAGACTCACTTATCTCACAGTTGTTCCGTCCACTTCTGTTCCGTAGCATGTGAAGTGCCTGGATGGTTGGGGGACAGTGGGATGTTTGAGGAACCTGAGAATCAGACTCTCATGACAACAATCACTCCCCACTGTTTAAGGGAGTTTGTAGCTGCTCTTCATGTTGTACCTACTGCAGTAGCACTACTGCCTGATCTACTTGTTTCTTTTAATATTATTATTATTATTATTGCTCGTTTTAAATTCTCTTTTGGGGATGCATCTGTCTTTATAAAAGTCATTTCTGCAGGAAAGCCCCCAGATTCTGCCCACTCCCCTCCAGCTTGAATATTACTTAGGGAGAATTGCAGTGAACAATTAAGCAAAAAACATCCCCGGCAGTGACCTTGCTGGACAATGTATACACCACTCTGACTTCTCTGCCGGGTGAAGGTCATTAGTTTTTCAGTCACTTGGAGCGCACCTTCCTTTGGGGCTCTTTTAATTCATACTGTAGTCTTTGCTATGCATTGTCTTCCGGTTCTGCTGATGTTTCTCAGCATCAGTGTGAGCCAGTCTTCCCACATTTCTCCCAATTCCTTAGACTAACAATCTCTTATGATTGTATTTCAAGATACTTATGTGCCTTAATTCCTAGCCACTGTCCAAGTGATAAGCGCTCACCTCGTTTCCAGTTCCCATGAGTCCGCTTTGACTATCTTTGTCTATGTTGCCCTTTGTTTGGGGGGGAGTTGTGACTAGAAGACCAGTTAGGGAGATAATGAGTGGGGGGACGAGGGCCAGTCTCAGGGCAGCAGCTGTCTGAGGGCAGGGGAGGTAACGGAGGTAGAAACAAGACTTGGATGTACAGACAGGCCAGGCACAAGGGGAATGTCACCTTGTGCTCCCAGCCCCTCCAGCACAGGCCCCTTGGGGCTTTCTCTCATTGGCCTTTCTGTCTGTGGGGGTGAAACCTCGGGAGTCCTTTCATTCAAAGCTTCTTCATGGGAATGCTCCAGGGGGTGTTTTCATAAGGTCCTTTCTACAGCCTTCTGAGAAATGTTTGCTCCTTGACTGCTTGTGGAGAGCCTCCAAGGGATGAGCTGCCAGTTTCTGAGACAGAAGTCTTATCTTTTTAAGTCATCTCTTCCATAGAAGACAACACAGTCCTTCTCCCACTGGCTGCTGCTTGATCTCTGCCTCCCTATCTCCCTTCTTCCCTCTCCTTTCGTTCCTTGCTCCCCTTCTGTTTCCCTGTCTCTGTCTCTGCGTCTTTGTCTCTGGCTTTCGGTCTTTTTCTGTCTCTGTCTGTCTCTCTCTGACTCTGACTCTGTCTCTGTCTGTCTCTCTGTCTCTCTCCCTCTCCCTCCCTCCCTCTGTCTCCCTATATCTCTGTCTCTCCCCCTTGCCCTCTCCGCCTTGTCTGTCTCCTTCTCCTCTTTCTCCTCCTTTTTCCCCATCCTTCTCTTCTTTCCCTTTTCTGGCCATTTTTCCCATACCCAGGGGCTAACTTCCAAACAGGAGAGAGAAGAGACACTGTGCACTCAGGACACCGACACATTAGAGACCACAAGCCCCTCACAGCAGCCAGCAGGCCCCATTCCATCTGGACACCAAGGCCAAAGCCTCTCATCCCTTCACCTGCTCTCTTCCCTACCAAAGGACTGAGCCCATGCTCCTCATTGAAGTCAGCATTGGAGGGCTCCATCCTCTGCCCCTGGCCTCCTCTTTGAATCTCACTTCATGGCACTCTTTCTCCTACTCCCTAACTTCCATCTGGACCAGACCCTTGACGTTTCTGGCCATCTGGCAGACTCCCCCACTTTGAAAAGGAATTCTGGGGACATCTCTGGCTGTTAATCCTTCTTTCCCTTTCTGGCCAGTTCAGGTATGGATCTTCCCTTATCTTACAGCGATTGCTGATTGCCCCTCACGCCTTTCATGTACATGTACCATATTCTGACAAGGCACAGTTATTTGTGTGTATACATTTTATTATCCCGTTGTTTTATAGGAGGCAATACCCTCCCTACCCTCAACATACAGTTGGTGCTTAATACTTGCTTACTGTTTTGAATCTAAGCTTTCCTATCTAGCCTTGTGCTCAGCTGCTTTCAGTATCCAGGAGCAGGAGAGGAAATCCTGTCTCATTGGCAGAGGGGCAAGTGAGCATTTTTTCAAGGGCAAAGAAAATTCTTTTTAAAAATGAAAACCCAAAGATATTGGCCACAGTTTTTGCGCCCAAAAGGCACTGAGCCAAGGGGATGATTGGCAAAGGGGGAAGGTTGCTCGTTTTTCCAAAGGTAAGCTACTCTTTTCAGCAATCTCTGCATGGCCAGGCTTCCACAAACAATTCTTGGGAGCCGTGGCTCAGCTGGAACATTTGGCACCCCAGCAGGTGGGTTCTCTCCAGATTCTCCATTTGAATGTGCACGGGAGGGGGGGGTGGGCTCCACCTGGGCACAGAGAGCAGTCATTCTGGTGGCACAGCGGGCCAGGGCGGACTCGCTCGCAGGCTCATGGCACGCAGAGAGGAGCTGTTCGGCCTGGCGTTCCACTGGCACTGTGTGCCACACCTCTCTCCCCAGAATGTGGCCGATATCAAGAAAATGAAGTCAGCGGGGATCTGCACGGTCAAGGGGATCCAGATGACCACCAGAAGGGCCCTGTGCAACATCAAAGGCCTCTCCGAAGCCAAAGTGGACAAGATTAAGGAGGCGGCCAACAAGCTCATAGTAAGCTCCCTTCTGTGGCGTGGTCAGTGTGCCCCGGACCTGGGGAATAGGGCCGGGTCTTTGGGGTAAGGGACCCAGCTAGAGGGACAGGCCTTCCAAGGGCAAGGTGGCCTACCCCCAAGGATCGGCCTTCCCCAAACGGTTAGCCTCTCCCATGGGAGATGGTAGTGCCAGAAAATTCCAGGGTGAGACAGGCTGGGGCAGTGCCAGGAGGGGAGAGCCAACCTTCTGAGACGCAGCGTGCCCGCCAGGAAGAAGTGACCCTCCAACGCCCGGGGTGGAGCCTCCTTGGGCACTGGCCAGTGGAACTCTGGATGGCCCGAGTGGTGCCTTTCTGCCATGTTCTCTCCGTCGCCATTCCCCGGCTAAGCAGGTTCTGAGAACACAGAGGCTGAGCCATTTAAACATTGTGTGGGAAATTCCACTTGTAGACAGACTGCCTGAATGAGTCTTTCATAAGGTGAGGGGAACAAATCTGGCACTCACACAGCAAATGGCCCGGCCTAACTTACCTGGAGCACAAAACAAGGTTCAGGGACCCCAGATTTGGCACCAGAAGGGCCTACCCTCTTCCACCAAAATAAAGAATTACATAGGGGGAAGATCAGGTCTGGCCTGGGCCATACGGGGGTGGGGGTCTGAGTGTCTCCAGCCCCGGATCCAGCTCTCTCTCCAGTCACCAGGCGTTGGGTTCCTTTGCACATCAAGTGTGGATGACCACGCTTCTTCCAAACCCAGAATGTCAAAAGCCAGATAAATCTGGATCCTTCCTCCCCAGACTCTGCTCCATGACCCAGGGCAAGATCTTTCACTTCGCTTAGTCTCAGTTTGCCCATCTGTGAAATGGGGCTACTAGTAGTGTCTGCCTCACAGGTTGTGAGAATGAAATGAATCAATACATGAACAGTGCTTTGCAAATATTTTAAGTTCCAGACAAATGCTCTTTAATCTTTGTTGTTGTCATTTTTAGACATCCACTCCTGAGAGAATGATGATAAATAAAGGCCTTTTTTCCCCCAAAATGTTCTCTGATGAAAATATTTATGTAGGTCCCAGCATCATAGTCTCCGTACACATTGCCCATAATTCAGGTTACATTGTCTTATTTCTGGAAGGTACATAGATTATCTATCCAATCAGCAAGCAATCGCTAATCAATGCTGGGACTGTGAGGGAACTTGTTGGATGTACTCTGTAAGCAACCACATGTTCACTTCCTTTCTCCCACCCTCTGTCTTTGTCTCTGTCTCTCTCATTTTCACTTTCATACACATGCACACACTCTGCTCTCAGTGGTTTGTACTGACCAAATGGGATGAGACTCTGGCCTTGCCCTTTGCGATGCTAAGAGGTGACCCTGTAGAGCCACTCCCAGTTCTCTGTGAGGAGGAGGATGGGGTGGTCCATCATAGAGTTGTTCCCCGTTTTCTTTACTCGTTGGCCAGAGTGGACCTGGGCCTGATGTTTCCATAGCTAGCACGGTGTCTCTTGGGACACGCCAAAGTCGGCCCTTCTCTGGCCACTTTAGCTGGGTGTCAAGGTTGACGACCAGTAAGTTAGGGCCGCAGGCTGGCCTTCTGAGGTTTTTCTCTGTTCTTTTCCCAGGAGCCGGGGTTCCTGACTGCATTTGAGTATAGCGAGAAGCGAAAGATGGTGTTCCACGTCACCACGGGAAGCCAGGAATTTGAGTGCGTCTCTCATTTCTCTCCCACCAGGGGGCCTGATCTGGGGAGGGCTGGCCAGGTCCCCTCTGCCATATAGCCACTTCTTGTATAAATGCTCTTTACACAGAAGGGCCTCTGAATTTTCAACAGGCACCGAAGCCAAGTAGAAATCCCACACAGATTTTGTCCAAAGACAAAATCAGGCTGTTCTTCCTCTCAAAGAGATTTTAAAAGGACTTGTTGCTTCTCTTTGCAACTCATAGAGACCAAGCTTTTAAGTGGATTATTTTAAGGAATTTGGTTCTTGCTGTTAAAAAATAGATTAATAGGTTGAAAGGACACATTTTAAAGACCCCAAGCCATGTTCTTTTTTTTTTTTTTTTTGCTTCTGGCAGGCTTAGCTCCTCTTTTTATCTTAGAGGTAGTTGATGGCAAAGTGGGTAGAGCACTGGGCCTGGAGTCAAGAAGCCCTGAATTCAAATCCAGCCTCAGACACTTACTAGCTGTAAAACCTTGTTGCCTCAGTTTCTTCAACTATTAAATGGAGATCATAATAGCAGCAAGTGCCTAAGTTTATTGTTGTGATCAATTGAGAATGACACTTAAAGCACTTTCTAGACATTAGTTATTATTATTCTCTATTTCCCTGTGATCCTGAAGGCCAATCATTCTCTTCCCAGTCCTGTTTGGTAGAATTGGTCTTTGCTCCCTTTACAGAAGAGGCCCCATCTGCACAATTTGAGGGGTCGTTGCCAGGCAAGCTAAGGACCTAAGTCCTGGCCCTGGCAGGGGACGAGATCTTCCTGGGTGAACTGCTGGGTTACCCATGGGATCGATGCTGCCAGAGTCCGGAGCTTCATCTTCACATTGATGAAGTAGCTGTTTGACATTTCATACACTCCAAGCTTAGAGCTGGACAAGGGGGGTTGCAGCTACCCAAAATCCCATAGGCCTCCAAGCTTCCGGGATCAGGCAGAACACTGCCCTGGTCACAGGCCCTGGAGGAATGTTTTCTGCTCCGGGGCCACATTGGAGGAAGGAAATCATCAGTAAGTCAGATAACATCCGCAGGGGGGCTGATAGAATGGTGAAGGGCCTCGATGGGCCTTGAACCTGGGCTGGCATAGTAAATAGAGCCTGGTGTATGTGGATGAGAAGATCCAAGTTCAAATCTAGCCTCAGACACTTATCAGCTATATGATCCTGGGCAAGTCACTTCACCCTATTTGCTTCAGTTTCCTTATCTGTAAAATGGGGATAATAGTAGTACCTCCCTCTTAGGGTTGCTTAGCTCAGGCCTCTTATTATCACACTCTTTGCTCTTACTGCCTAATGCTTATTTTCTTTTTCCAGTAAGCTCTTGGGTGGTGGAATTGAAAGCATGGCCATTACAGAAGCTTTTGGGGGTGAGTGAAACCTTAATATTTTGATGACTGAAGTCGGGGGGATTTTAGAGCAGAGGAGAACAGGGCTAGGAGGAACCAAGTTAAAATGGAAAATATCAATACCGAGAGGGCCCGCTGAGTTGGACAGGTCGTTAAAAGATATAATGTCTAAGAATAGCCCATACAACAAAGGATATCAGAGCTGGTATCAAAGCTGTGAGATACAGGATGAAAAGGGCCACCTCCTCCATAAAGCCTTCCCCAAGTCTTCTAGTGCTGAGGTTCCCAAACTGAGCCAAGGCTCTCAGCTGCCCCAGCAAACTCACAGGGGTCCCATGGGACAGACATTTAATCTATCCAAAATACTTCATCTAACAAGTTTAACCAAAATACTTAATAAGTGGAACTTATATATGCTTATACACATATATACATGCATGTATACACATGTATATTTATGTGTGTGTGCATGTGTATTTTTAATTTGGGTCACTGTGAAAAAATAACTGGGATTCTAAGGGTTCTGGGAAACTTAAAAGCCTAGAACTTCTATCCTAGCCACAAGATCTGTTTCCTCTTATTCTTTCCTTCTCTTTATTTGTTTCAACAATATTGTTGTGTTTATTTGCTTCTTCATTTTCTTGCTTTAGAATTTTCTGTTCTCTATCTACCACCAGCCCCTTATCTGACATTTTACAAAGAGGGATGCATTTTTAAAAATGTAATCTCATTGATACTCTAGTGGATCCATGATCTTTTCAGTTTGTGAATTGCCAGCCAATCCTAAGTATCTCTTGCCTTGGGAGTGTCTACTCAATATTCTGAGGATCTCCCTTAGTTTCTTCTAAGAACTGGACACCTTAGGATTGAGTCCCTCAGGCTATCTTCCTTTCTTATCTTCTCTACATAGTTATCTTTTTTTCCCCTATCTTATATTTCCTCAGTAACCTCTTTTACTACAGTTCTTTGAAGTTTCTCTTTGTTTGTTTATTTGTTTTCCCCCCCCTGACTCTGGGGTTAAGTGACTTGCCCAGGGTCACACAGCTAGGAAGTGTTAAGTGTCTGAGACCAGATTTGAACTTGGGTCTTCCGGAATTCAAGGCTGGTGCCACCTAGCTGCCCCTCCCTTTGGTTTTACATAAGAACCTGCTGATACCCTTCCCCTGTTTCTCTCTTTCCCTCCTTAGAGACTATTATCTCACCTGATAGCTATCATATAACAACACCTATAATAATCTCATTTATTAATGAGAGAAATTAAAATAACTTTGCACTTTTCCATCATACCCATCAAAAAACCAAAACAAAACAAAGCCTGAAAGTGACAAAAATAATGCTAGTGGAACAATGGGCACACTTATGTAATTCCTAGTGGAATTGCACATTAATAGAATCTTTTTTGAAGAGTAGTCTGATAATCATCAAAAAATTTCATGTCCTTTGACCTAAGAATCTCATGAATGATTATATATCAACCAATAAACATCTACTCTGGGCTATATCCAAAAAAGGAGATTTATTTTAGGGTCAGAAAGAATATTAGAGATTATTTACTTCAACCCCTATCTGAGAGATGAAATAGGCCCTGTCAGGTTTAAATATGATCCCCCAAAGAAGCTGATCATTTGCAAAGCTGGTGTTGTGCTCCTAGGGACTCAGTTTTCTCATTTGTAAAATTCTGAGAGCAGATTAGATGATCCCTCAAGTCCTTTCCAGCTTTAAAATTTGACAATTCTATGGCCTTGATGAATGAAGACTGGTAGAGATATAATAACAGCGATGATATTCATGTGATATTCTTGGCAGAAATTTCAAGGAGTTAGAAAAGAAAAAGTGCCTGTTCTTCATTATTTTCTCTTTCTTTCACAGAATTTCGAACAGGAAAAACCCAGCTTTCTCATACTCTCTGTGGTAAGTATCTGTCTTTCTCTTACATCTGGGACCGTTTTGGTTTCAAGAAAACAAGCCTTTCAAATGTACTATTCTTTGTCACACAGCATCCTCGTTTTGGGTTCTGGAAACATAGCTGTTCTACATAATTTTCTGTAGTTGTGGGGATTCCTCCCATCCCAGTCCTTTCTCTTTCCTTGCCTCCTCCCCTACCCCTCCAATAGCAGGAGAGTGATTGTGCTCTCATGTTCTCTCTCACCTCTGGGAGGAAGATAAGCAGGCTAGTCCTCCCTCCCACCCCAATCATGGCCACATCCACGCCTGTGATCCGCCATGACTGAACAATCTCTCCCCTTTGAGGTTCACGGCACCTATTAACTAGTCCATCATCTTGTCCCTGACATCAGCCGGCCTCCATGTCACCTTCCTGCCTTCCCCAGTGACCCAGCTCACAACCCTTGCCATCCTTATCCTTAGTGAACTCACAGAAATTGGAGAATTCAGGTACTGAAGTCATCTTCATTAGTAAGATTTTTGAGGTGATAAGAAGTTGTTTGACTGTCATGAGACAGTCTGATCAACATGTCATGACTGAACAATTAATATAGGATGGTCTGAAGAGAGAGCCGGGGCTGGGAGGCTGCTGGACTAACCCAGGTGGGAACCGCCCCACTCCAGACTGGGGCAGTGGCAATAGGACTGGAGCAAATGGACAGGGAGAGACATGGAGTATTTCAGAGGACAGACTGATAGGACGTTGTGGTTGACTCTGTAGGGAAAGTGAAGCCATGGGAAATGTCAATTATAAATCAAAGTTTCTGACCTCAGGCAATGATGTGCCAACAGGAGAGCTGGGAGGGGGTGCCACTTTGGAACAAAATAAATGGTTTTCATTTTTGGTATCTAGAGTTCCGTTTCTTAATTTTTCTTTTTCCCCTTGTCTTAGTGATTAGGACACTAGCACTTGGTTATTAAAAATTCATACTTGAGTGGTGCCATTAGAAGCATTACCAAGAGACATGGGGACAGTTGGTGGCTCTGTGGAGAGGGCGCTGACGGGCCTAAGACCCTAAGAGCTGAGTTCAGTCTGTACCCAGACACTTCCTGTATGGGTGGCCCAGGGCAAGTCACTTAGCTGTGTTTGTTTCCTTATGTGTAAAACAAGCTGGCAAACTCAGATAGGGTCATGGAAAGTCAGAGGTGACCAAACAAGCATAGCAGGGAGACAATGTGGATGGTGAGCTGATCCTGTGTCCATTAAGACCGGGGTCCAGTCCTGCCTCTGACACATACTGACTGAGTAACAATCCTAGAACTCCTCAGTGCCCCATGGCATTCTTTCAAACCAGAAGGAGAAGATCTTCTTTGGAAGGGGGAACATCCACATGTGAGGTTCCCTCTGCTGATTAAGTCACGGATTTACTCTCCATCCTTGATGTCCTTTACCTAAGTCTCCCCTTGAAAGATGACAGGACGCTGGCTACTATAAAGCCCCCTCTCCCCCTGGGCTCCAGAGACTTCCAACATGACTACCCCCTCCGACTCTCTGCGTATTGTCAGAGAAGTGGCCTAGCCAAGGGCAGAGGCCCGCTCTTCAGCTGGCCTCTGGAGGCTGGTCTGGCCACAGGCCCTCTGGGTGAGAGGCACGAAGGCTTAAGCACCTGCTCCAGCAGCATGGCACCGAGTTAAATGACATGATCTAGATTAATTGCCCTATTTAAATCAGTTACGGGGCATCATTTATGCTTATGGTATTACTCCCATTAGTCATGTTGAAATGCCGCTGTTCCAGAGAACCAAGTTGGGTAGGCCTCCCCTTCTGGGGCACAAAGGTCTGTGGGCCCAGGGGTGGATGCCAGCTGACAGAAGGCCTGCCCTGCAGAGACCAGGAGCGGGAGGTACTAAAGGGAAAGGATGAAAAGCTTCCGCTAAAGAAAGCACACAAGCAATTGCTATTGAGCTTACTGTGTGTAACTTGCTCCACGTCTGTCTCCCAGCATTCATCTTTGTTCTTGGTTTTCTCTTGTTCTCCAGTGACAGCTCAGTTGCCAGGAACTGGAGGCTACACAGGAGGAAAGGTTATCTTCATCGACACGGAAAATACTTTGTACCCTTTTTTTAGTTAACCGGGCTGCTGGTATCATTTCAGAGGGTGGGAACGCTCCCAGAAAGGGGACGTCTTGTTGGAAATGTTATCTTCCCATGCGTTACAGGCAGCAGGTATGGGTGGGTAGAGAGGAGAGGACATGGTCACTGGCCATGCTCCCTGTCTCTCTGTGTCTTTGTGCCTCAAAGAGTGCCCTTTTCCACCTGAGACAGAAGGCAGAACATAGGAGGAGCCACAGCAAGTGCTGATAGCCCTGCTCCTGGCCCCCGGCTTTGGGAACACAGATAGTGACTGCCTTAGCCCTCAGGAGGATCCTCATTCCCTTTAGAAAACTGCCCCCTCCCCATACACATTTTCCCCTGCCCTCCTGAATCCTTTCATGTCTGCCCCATCCCTCCATGGGGCCACAGTCGAGATGTGACTATGGTGATCACGGAGAAGCTGATCTGCAACATCCTGGCAGGTGAACACTGCCCACCAAACTGGACCTGCATCCTTTGGTCACATCCGTGAGAACCGTTTCCCTCACCCAGACATTTGTCACACAGACTCCGGGGTCCTAGCCTCGTCCCACCTCCTCACTCTAAGGGAGGCCCTGGGCCTCTGTTCTCAACACCAGAGCCACAAGTTCCCCTGTTTTGCCAATAAAAAGTCCGGCTCTCATGTGAAGGGCCATTCTGCCCTCTGGGGCTTTTGTAGATAGCCGAGGCTCAGAGCTGGAAAGGCCCCTAGAGGTCAGCTTGTCCAAAGCCTCTCTATTACAGAGGACAAGAAATGAGAGCATGCAGGCAAGCCCCTCGGTGAACCCTAGGATGGGGGATTTAGTTGGGGGAATTAGCAGAATGACAACCACAGAGCAGTTTCAACATTTCTGGCTGGAGGACCCGGTTTCTTTTCTGGTAAAATGTAGAGCAGCATCTGTCCCAACAGGTGGCCTTCCAAGCTTGTTTTCCAGAGTAGCTCTTGACTGAATGCAGGGAGCTTGTCAGGTCCACAAAGGCTCTTGGCCTCCAATCTCAATGGTCACATATGTGGAATGTGGAGCAGCAGGAGACAGAGGCCAGGTTTGGAAATTTCCCTGTCTGTAAAATGAGGGGCTGGCCTAGCTGCCCCCCAAGTGGCCAAAAAGTGCAGCAGTGCCTAGAATCTTGTTCTCAAAGTCAGGGACCTGAGTCTGAAACCCTAGTCCTGTCCCTCACTACTACTTACCATCTGCGTGACCCTAGCTAAGTCATGTCCCTCTGCCTGGGCCCCAGATTCCTCATCTGAAAAATTGGAGGTGAATTCGATGGCTTCTGAGATCCTTTCTAACCATAAATACATCACCCCATGCCCTGTGCAGGAAATGTCAAACTGGCAAAAATAAGCCCCACAAAAAAACAAGGAGGAGGGACCATCCCTAACCGGGAAAGGCAGGAGAAGTGGTTCAACCTTGCCTCTGACTTAGCTATGTGACCTTGAATAGATGAGTGGTCCCCTGCCTCTGTGCCTAGCAACCTCTCTGGATTGCCCATCTGACCTGCTTAGATTTTTTTTCTGCCTCACATTGTCTTGAAGTCCTGGCTCCTTAATTTTGACCTGGACCAGCCGCCCAGACCGTCTTCGAGACATCGCTGACCGCTATAATGTAGACCATGATGCTGTCCTGGACAACGTTCTCTATGCCCGAGCTTATACCAGTAAGATCCTGATCTCCCAGGGGCGTGAGCTGTGTGTCTGGGCAAGGCACTCACCCTCTCTGGGCTTTCACAGCCTCATCTCTAGGAGGACAATAATACCTGTTTGCTTTCCCTCCTGAGAAGCAAAAAGGGGGCTAAAAAACAGAGGGGCTGTCTTGTCCCTTGGGGACAGAATGATCTGCTGTAGGGAGGGGTGGCACAGGGATAATTTAAGGAAAACTTCCAAAGCAGGATGGCCTGCCTGAAATGAAATGGGGTGTCCTCATTGGGGTCCTAAAGTAGAGGTGGAATGGCCACTTATAAGGATCCCACAGGACAGCGTCCCAGAGCCCTCTAGGGGTCCCAGAGCCTTCCTGGTCAATCTGGATCCAAAAGGAAATGCGGAGAAAGCCATGTGCATCTCCCATGGCCAAAATGGCACAAAGTCTTTATGATGTTCTGGATTGAAATCCCACTATAAAAATCTGTTAAAAATCCAAGTTCCCAGGCCCCGGGCCCCAAAGTCCTGCCCTAGTGAATTCTGTCTTTGGAAAGGGGGAGATCAGAGGCCCCTCCCAGGCCTGCAGTTCTGAGATCTTGTGGTGACCTTATCACCACATTTCAAGGCTGGGCAAGCGGAGCTATTATTATTCCCAATTTGGCATCATTCATTGACCATGTGGGGAGTTCTCATCTTCAGCATGAAAGGTCCAGGTCATTCCAACAAGTCAGCTCCTGTATTTGGCCCTTAGTTTCCTCTTTGTCAAGTGGGGAATAAGATAAAGATCCTTGCACTCAATGCCTTGTAAATGTTCCAACAGAATGGAACATTCTTTTGTGCTTAGCACTTAGTAGGTCAATTTTTGCTGACTTGGTGCTTCTGAGTTGTCCCTAGGGGAGCTGCTTTGTACTTGGGGTTGCTTGCCATTTCCCCACCCACCCACCCCGTTCTTCTGACCAGTCTGATAGGTCTTAGATCTTACGAAGCACCCATACAGTTCTGCCCCTTGAAGTAGTAAATCGAGTTATTGACCTTCCCTTTGAAAAATGCAGGATCTGTGGCTAGTGCAGAGGCCTAGGGAAATTGTCCCACGGAGAGAATTCTGGCATCCTGAGGCTCCCAGTGTGAGTCTGGGCCAGCAGGGTGGGAACCATGGGCTTCTCTTAGGTTCTGAGCTCTTCCTTGGCGTCTTTTCCACCAGGTGAGCATCAGATGGAGCTGCTGGACTACGTGGCTGCCAAGTTCCACGAGGAGGGCGGTGTCTTCAAGCTTCTGGTACGGGCGTACAGGCTGCCCTTACTGTCCTCCCCTGAGCTGGCCACTGGCCCTCATCCCAGGGTCCAGTCCTCCCTGTCTGCTCATTCTACCTTTCCTGTCCCCAATCCCTGCAGATCATCGATTCCATCATGGCGCTCTTCCGTGTGGATTTCAGCGGCCGAGGAGAGTTAGCAGAGCGGCAGCAGAAACTGGCCCAGATGTTGTCTCGACTGCAGAAAATATCAGAAGGTAGGCGGCCCTTTGGGCCAAAGGGCTGGAATCAGTCCATCCCTGGGCCTGCTCCTTCTGTAAAGTCAGAGGATAGGGTTGGCTAATGGCAGCTAACCTCAATTAGTCAGATTACCAATTAGTTATATTAGTGTCTTGCCAGAATAAGATAATAATAGCCAACGCATAGGGCAACTGGATGGTGCCGTGGATGGAGTCAGAAAGACCTGAGTGAAAATGTAGCCTCAGACATGTACTCGCTATGTGATCCTGGGCCCTCACTTCATTCTGCTGCCTCAGTTTCCTCATCTGTAAAGATGAGCCGGAGAAGGAAATGGCCAGCTGCTGCAGGGTCTCTGCCAAGTAGGCCCCAGGTGGGGTCATGCAGGATTAGCCACCACTCAACAATTATGCAACAGCAAAAATGAATGGGCTTTAAAGCGTAAACGCTTTCCATATTAAATACGTATTAAATATTAAAGAATAAAGTATTAAAGGTAAAGGCTCTGAAGCTCATGCCTGTTCCCTCCTCTGTGAATCAGTTCTATTTTATAAAAACTGCAGCTCTAGAGAGTCCAGGTGGGATTTGAATCCAGGTCCCCCAGATGCCAGCCTTGTTAATACTTCCTACAGAAGGAGAGAGTATGTGTGCTCCCCAGGGAGCAAGGCCCAAGCCTGGGGACTCCAGACCGCTGTCGCTGTCCTGGGGACTCTCAGGCATAGCCTCAATGTGGTCAAGCCCCTTTCTTAAAGTGAGCATCCATCAGCCTTGGCCACACACTTCCAGAAGGGTGAGGCAGGGGGAGCTGAGCCCCTTCCCTCAGGGTTTCATTTTGTTTCCTTTCTGCAGAATACAACGTGGCTGTGTTTGTGACCAATCAAATGACGGCTGATCCTGGAGCAACTCTGACGTGAGCCTCTCCCCCTCTCCCTTGTACCTTCCATTCTCTCCCCCTCCTCCCTTTGGGAAGAGGGAGTGGGTAGAAAAAGGGCTAACAGGGCTGCCACTAGCCCCCTCCTGGAAGAAGTGCTCTCTCTGGTAGGATTGTTGCTCCTCCCTCACCTTCCAAGCTGGCCAGTCCTGGGGAGCCTGCCCTCCCCTATGGGGCCCTGGGCCGCTCCAGGGTGGCTGGTCCTCAGGGACACACAGCTAGACCCCTTGACATGCTGCAGGAGTCCAGGAACTTCCTAAAAACTAGTGTGATGGTTATATTCTAGTATAACTGGTGTCTTCGATAATCCTGTTTTATTGGCTGCTTTTAACACTGCGACTCTGACATGGGTCCCTGCCTGAGGGTCCATCCAGGACACCACCAAGGTAAAATCCTTGACCCAGAGCTTGCCTCCTCTGGCAGGGCCTTCTAAAGGCCAGGAACACCCTGGGTCCTAGATCATAGTAAGACTAGTGGTTCCGCTCAAAGTCAGAAATCCTGATGGCCTGTGAACGGTCTCCCTGCTCTGTGGCTTCAAGGTTTGCTTTGTGTCTCATTCAGTCACACAACCAGCTTGAGAATTAGATGCTCTTACTGTCCCCTTTACAGATGTGGAAACTGAGGCTGAGAGATTACTATGTGTCAGGCACTATGGTAAGTCTTCCTGACTCCAAGTCAAGTTCTCTTGCTACTACTTAGTGCTGCCTTTGTCAATGTGCAGGCAGAGATAAACATGGGCAGCATCATCAGTCTGGATGCCAACACTGAGAATAGAGCATGATGGCTCCTAGTGATGCAGCCCTGTGTGGTGATGACCAGGGCAATGGCTTGGAGTCAGGAAGAACTAAATTCAAATCCTTCCTCTAAGAAACTGACTCCCTCTGCCTTCTCAACTTCTAAGTCATAGAGGTGGGAGTGCTCTGTTTTGGTGGATGGAATTCTCATAAAGGGAGTTGCCAAAAATATCCCACTTTCCTGATTTTACATTTATATCTTAATTAGCATTCCCATACAGCTCTGGGTATGGTGTTAAAGTACTAGATGATGTTAAAGTACTAGATGAAATGAAGTATTCAAAGGATATTTAATATGGTTTTGTGAATTCCATAAACTACACAGAAATGAATTGGTCTTTCAAAGAACATTTCTTAATTAATTAATTTTTATTGTGTGCTTTTTAGAATCCCCACACTGGGGTGCCAAAATACACTGTCTGGACTAGCTCTTCGGAGGATCTTGGGACCAGCCCAAGTCCTTGGTCTTAGTAGAGGAGTGATGAGGCTAGACTTGCGTGGATAGTCAAACATGGAGTCCATTTACTCCAAAATTCTCTCAGCCTTATAAACCCTGATACCCTTGTATAACTGAAGCAACACTGCACATGCACTAACTATATGGGACACATAAACAACTTGCTATTGTATGTGGATGACTCTTTGCCACTTGGTATCACTCTGCTTTAATACAACACAGGTTGTCATAGCCTCCTGACTTCTCTGGAAGGTTGAGAGCTCTTAGGGAGAGATGGGGAGCTGAACCAGACACTGTCAGCAGTTCCTTCTGTGCTGAAGGGTCTTATACCTCACCCAGAATTCTCCCACTATCTGCCCTCTACAAATTTTAATTAATAAATACTGAAAGAAAAAAGCAAATTTATAGATATATCCAGAAAAAAGAGGTTTGTATATGAAAACATATCTCTCACACGCACTTGCTTTTTTAGATTATATTACTTTCAGAGCTATCCTGGTTCATCTGTGTTCCTTGGGAACTTCCATTCTCTTGTGTACACTTTTGCAATGCTTCAATGACCTTTTTAAAATTTTTCTAATAAGTATAGTCAAGCAAAACAAATCCACTCAGTGACTGTGTCAAAAAATGTGCGTATCATTCTATTCCTTGGGTCTACCACCTTTCTCTCAGGAAGTGGGACCATGTTTTCTCATCTGTCCTCTGGCATTATGGTTGGTCATCACATTGACTAGCGCTCCCCCGTTTTTCTAAGTTGCTTTTCTTTACAGTATTATTTCCGAATGTGTTGTTCCTTTGATTCTGCTCGTCTGACTCTGCATCAGTTCATACAAACCTCCCCTCTCTGAAATCATCCTTCTCATCATTCTTTATGTGGGTCAGCCTTTCTGACGGCTGTCTTCTACCCTGTCCATTAAGAGCACTGATCTTTATGTCTCATCCTTATCAGTGGATTTCTGTGTGAAGGCCCTACGATATTGAGTTTAAAAATCCTTCTACTGTAGATGGATTTTTCACAGAATTTCAGAGATTGAAGGGAACTATTGGCCCTCAAGCCCAAATGATGCCTGGGGTATGAATCTGACATTAACCAGTGATCATCCAACCTTTGCTTAGACCCTCCCATGATGGGGAACACACTGCCTCCAGAGACAGCCCATTCCATTGTGGGAGACAGAATGCTATTAGGAAGTATTTCTTGACATCAAACTTAAATTTACCTGTTTGCAAATGTCCCCCAACTTGTTCTGTCCTCTGGGAACAAACAGGACAGATTTCATGCCCTCTCAATACAACAGTCTTTCCTGTACTTGCAGTTAGGGCTCGTGCTCTGTTTCTTCTCCTGCTTCTTGGACTCAGATTCCATGCTCTTGACCAGTCTGGTAGCCTTGACCAGACCTGAACCCAGTACTCTAGAGTGGACCAATGAACACAAAAGGACCATTACCTGGAAGCCATGGCCCAAGACCCCCATGGGTTTTCTTGGCTGCCTTACTGACTCTCAGTGAACTCAGACCCCCAGATCCTTTTCAAGGAAACATTTATCCAACTCCCTTATACCCTCTTGTGAGATAATGAACAACAATAACAACAACAAAAACTCAAAACCCCAAAACACTGAAGGAGGGACAATCAAGGAAAGAATTGGGTCATTTGGGGAATGCTGAAGACAAAGATCTTTGTCAAGCAGCTGCTTGGAAGGCCAAGAAAGTCATCAGTGCTTCCTAGTCTTAGGGCTCTGAAGAGTTAAGCCTCTGTTTTAGGGGGCTCCTTCATACACGAGGCACAAGGCACTTCTCACAGAGATTAATTTTAAAACCTTCCAATTCTATTTAGCTTAAGGCTAGCTTTAAAAAGGAAAAATGACTCATTGGTTCAGGAGGAGGAAGCGAGCTGTGTTCAAATAAAGAAATCGAAGTGAAAAGCCCCATGAGCCTCTTTATTCAGGGTTGGGGAGAAACTGTGAACAGGCCAGACTGGGGGGGGGGAATCCAGTGAGGATGAGAGCCACATGAGTCACATGACCTAGACTCTCCAGATTTCTGTATTTGCATGTCTCTGTACATGTATGTTTGGACGCACATGCATGTGTGTTTATATATTCATGGTAAACTTAGAAAGCAAGAAATCACTGTGAACTCATTGTATAATAATAATCAATGAAAGGGAAGGAAAGGGGAAGTATCGAAGAGGGTCTAAAAAAAGGGAGGACATTTTCAAAGGAGTGAGCTAAGAGCAGAGCTCAGAATTGTTTTATGAAATAAAGTCTCTTTCCTCCCACTGAGTTGTGGGAAAACCAAATTCACTATAATTAGTATATTTGAAATCTATTAAATATACAAATACAACACGTCCAGCTAAAGCACAGGACTTGCCACAACCTCAGAAGAGAATTCTACTCAGTTCAGATATTAACAGAGTTTCAAATGCAGCTTGCAAAGATCCCCCCCAAGGCTGCAGCAGGCAGTGTCTTTGTTCCTCTGGCAGAGGAGCTCCAAGCTGCAGCTCGCCTCAGGCCTGTCAGAGAAATCTCACAATAATTGGTATGAGGCCCCAAGCAGGCTGACAATAATTGAGGCTTATATCCCATGTATTATACTTGATGGCATGTCGTATTAAAAGGAACAAAATTACAGAGTCGAGTTGCTCCTGTGTGATCCAGCCAAGCAGTGGTTTCCAGGCAAGGCTTCCAGATAAAGGCTTTGAAATAGAGTAATATAAACAATGAAGACCCAGGAACAAAGGTGGAAGGACCACCAGTGCATGAAGCTGGGAAGCCCCACACTCTGACAGTACCAATGGTGTGCAAGGCGAAGGAGCGGAAGCCATGTTCTCACTGACCTTGTCTGGGTATTTGTTTTCTGAGCCCGAGGAGGAACAGTATTGTTTTTGGAGTCACAGAAGTAGGTAATGACTCTACAAGCTTATAAAGATATGATTTCACCAAATTAAGGAATAGTGTCCTTTTAGCAGTTGGCTACAAAGGATCACACAGCCAGATTCTCTAACCTGTGTGAGGAAGATCAAGCTACTATGGCTTTCATGCTGAAAGGTCCATCCATTTTCAAGGGTAAACGTTTGCGTCCCTTTGATGTATAAAAGCTGGGCTGTTACGGCCACCATGTGGAAATATATATATTCTCTCTCTCTCTGTATGACTCTCTGTCTCCATCTCTGTCTCTCTATCTCTTTTTCTTTTCTGTCTCTCTGTCTCCATCTCTCTTTCTCTGTTTCTATCTCTCTGTCTCTTTCTCTGTCTCTCCCTCTCCAAAATGGAATAGTTTTCAGCCTTTCTTCTTCCTTCTTTGCCATCATTACCCAAAGAAACGAGAAGGAAAAGAGGAGAAATGTAAAGAGCCATAGGGGTGGGATACTTTCTAGAGCATCTTTCAAGCATTCAAATGAAGAAAAAAATTAACTCCAAGATACAAAGAGAATACCTTTTAATCTTGTTTTATCCGCTCCGAAGTCCCTGGTAATTACCTAAGAAATGTAAATTGTTATAATTTCAAGAAAAACCAAAACCTAAAATAGTCTCCCCTTCCCAATTAACAATGATCTTAAAGGAAAGAAAGTGAATCCTGGAGAGACAGTCAGGTATGGTGGATAAAGTGTTGGCAAGTTATTTAAGTTCCCTAAGTTTCAGTTGCCTCAATTTTAGAATGAAGAAATTGCCCTCGATGACCTCTAGGGTCCCTCCAGGATGTCAGTTAACTACCAGTATGCAATCAGATGTGTTTAAACAGTGATCAAAATCATCACCAAATTAGATAAAAAAGACGAAGATGAGAAGATGATTCCGAATGGAATTATGATACAGCCCTGGAACTATTTCCATTTATGCTGGAAAATAGGACAAGAAAAAGACTTCGAGGAAAGTATCACAATTTCCTCTGGAAGCTCAACCAATGTTATTGCTATAACAAAGGCCAAAAGAGCCCAGAAATCACCTTAGTCTGCCAATACTTGATCTTTTTGCCAATCAGAGGGGTGTGGCACTCAAGAGAAATGCTCTATTAAGATGTGAAATTCATTTCTGAAATCTTAGGGAGGAAATGGTCTTTCTCCATTTCTGTCTCTCTGTTTCTGTCTCTGTCTGATTCTCTTTGTCTCTGTCTCTCTCTCCTCATCTCTCCTTCAAACTGGACTAGTTTGCAGCTTTTATTCTTCCTTTCTTGCCATCATTCCCCAAAGAAAAGAGAAGGAAAAGAGGAATTTTGTGAAGATTAAGGGATAAATTCTTAAGATATTTCAAAGACGGCAAGATGCCAGAGAAGAGGAAAAAATCAAGGATTATTACTGAGAAAGGTGATTGATGGGACTTCAGTTACTTCCAGCTGATCCATCTATTTTCTTGTCTCTATGAAGAGCTTTATGAAAGTGATGAATATACACCTCAAGGGCATGTGGAGGAAACAGGCAGATTTTCAAACAGGATATTCCACAACAGATTGCATTCTTATGCATCCAGATTTCATAGAAAGGTACAGAGAAGATAAGATCTTGCAGTGCTTATTTTCTCCTGGTGATTAAAAAAAAAAAAAAAAAAAGCATCAAAGATCAAAATGCAGCCTTTGTGATTCTTCCCCAGTAAGGTGTCCCCCTTCTTGAACCTTTTGCTAATCCTTCTCCTTCTGGTTCTCTCTTCAGGGTTTGACACTTGCAAAGCACCCTCTGCCTCCTGATAATTTCTGCTCTCAGGTTTCTATAACAGTCTCAATGGCTGGACCATCATCCATGTTTTGCCCCTTCTCTGTGGGTATATCCTAAAGCTCTGAACTGGGTCTTTTTTACAGCGTTTCTGTGTTCTCTCTTTTGGTGAATTCATCAGTTCCTGAGTTATGCGATCATCTCTGTACAGATGTCCCCCTCATTTCTACATCTAGTTCCAGTCTCTTTATTAGTCTATTGGGCATTTCCAGCTAGGTTTCCTGGGGACATCTCAAAGTCGATATTTCTAAACCAGAACCAGCCATTATCTTCTACCCCAGCCACCGACTTGGAGTCTTCTCTTCTTTTAACTTCTTTGGTCGAGAGCACTGAGAACCTTCCAGTTATCCCAGTTCATAATCTCAGTCACCTTTGACTCTGTACTCCACCTCACCTCCCATTTCCAACTCATCTCAGCTTCCTTTCAGCTCCCATGGCCTTTGCTCTTGCTCTAATTCAGGCCTCTTCCTTGAACTCTTAGCAGTTACCTCAGGGTCTCACCTCTTCAGTTTATCTCCACACACTAGTCCAAATCATCTTCATAAAATAGAGGGTTTGCCAGTTCATGCATGTTCACTAAAATCTCCCATGACTCCTTGCTGTCTCTAGAATGAAAAGCAAACTTTTCTGGATTAGAGCCCTCTGCAATCTCATCCTGGGCTACTTTTCCAGGATTGTGACATATTACTCCCCTTCAGGTTTCCTACATTTCAGCGAAATTGCCTTGCTTGCCGTTTCTGATCCATAAAATTCTATCTTCCTTCCTTTTGCCTTCTTTAAGTTTTTTTTTTTTTTTTTCTCCCAAAGGTTTTACAAAGGGATTTTGCTGCAAAGATATAGCAGGACAGAAATGCAAAATTCCCTTTCCCTCTCCAGTATCTGGGGCCTCCCTCTCCCCTCTAAATTAAAGGATTTTTTTTTTTTACCTTGTGTTCCTCTCCCCTAGTTGGCAAGTAATCTAATATATGTTAAACATGGTAAATATATATGTAAATCCAATATAGGCATAGTATTTATACAGTTATCTTGCTGTACAAGAAGAATCAGATCAAAAAGGAAAAAATGAGAAAGAAAACAAAATTCAAACAAACAACAACAAAAAGAGTGAAAAGTGTGTTGTGATCCATACCCAGTTCCCACAGTCCTCTCTTTGGGTTCTCTAGGTGATCTTCCTTTGAGCAGAGGCTGGATGACCATTTGTTGGGATGTTGTGCTAAGTATTCCTTTTTTGTTACATTTTAAGTTCTAAACTGTCTCTTTCCCTCCCTCCCTCCCCTGCACTCGAGAAGGCCACCATTTGATGCAGATTTATAAAATATATGTAAAACCATACTGTGTATACTCCTATTTGTCAAATTCTTTCTCTGGATGTGGACAGTCTCTTCCTTCATAGGTCCTTTAAAATTGAAGAACTGAATTTTTTTAAGCATTTATTTAATTCTTATTATGTGCCATGTACATGGTAGTGATGTGTTGGCCTATTTTTAGATTTGCTAGTGGCATTATTGAGAAGTTGTGAGTATGGATTAAGGATTTGTTTGGTATTTTGTTTGTTAAGAGGTTAAGTTCTGTGTCTATTAAGATTCCTAGTACAGTTACGATTAGGGGGAGAGTTTTGTGAGTATGGTTGTAAGGATTATTGTGGTTGGAGGGATGTTTGATGTACACTACCCTGACCA
This sequence comes from Sminthopsis crassicaudata, assembly GCF_048593235.1. Lineage (NCBI taxonomy): Eukaryota > Metazoa > Chordata > Mammalia > Dasyuromorphia > Dasyuridae > Sminthopsis > Sminthopsis crassicaudata. The sequence continues at coordinate 299,942,571 of NC_133621.1, read as the reverse complement.
CTGGGGATACAAAAACAGACCAGATCCAACTAATCATCCAATTCAGCAAACATTTCTAAGTGCACCTCAAGTAAGGCTGGAGATGCGGGGTGTCTACAGTCCATGGTCACATGACTGGTGAGAAAGGGACCATAATTCAAGCCTAGCATCTTTGCCTCTAAATCCAGTGTTTTTCTCTCTAGGTCAGGGGTGTCAAACTTACATAAAGTCAATCTGCAACCTACAAGAATCATTTTCTATGTTGAATTGGATTTTTATTTGCTTTTTTTTTTAATCTGTCCCTGTTATATTTAATCTGGTACTGGGCACACTGGGCAGTGCTGGACCAGGTGTTTAACACCTCTGCCTTTGATGACCTCAAGGGTTCCATCCAGCTCTAGCTCTTGGATTCTCAGGGGTAGAGCAGACAGAGAACCAGCCTCTGAGGAAGGATGACATGGCCTCATGTCTTACATCACCAGCCTGGCTGAGGGATCTTGAGTGGGTCACCTTGCCATAGGCAACACCAAGACTAGATAGCAATGAAATCCCACTTGTGTTTATTTCTAAAAGGGCCCTCTCACAAGAGTAACTGGCCTATCTCCCCTGGGGAGGGGCGGATCCCTAAAAGGACAAAGCTTGCTAGCCTTCCCCTCAGGACATTGTGTTCCTGCACAGGAGTGTCCTTCCCTGGGGCATTGCTGAACACACTGGCTCCCCTGGGCCATCTGGGCTGGATATCTTCTTCCCGTCCAGTGCGCCCTTCTGCTCCCTTGTAGGTGATTTGTCTCTGAGTTTGGCATTCTCCAGCTTCCTGATGCTGAGCTCTGCTGGATCAAGGACAAGGCACCCATTCTCTCATGAGCGGACCATCCTACATCCCACTTCACTCATCAAGGCTTTGCCAAGCAGATTGATCATTCCCTGCCAGACCCTCTTCCCCAGCCCTTCTTTCTGACTGACCACCTGGAACCCTATTCAGCTGCGGTTTCTCAAGGCTCAGAATTATTGGCTTACCCTTTGTCACCTCATTTCTACTACCTTGTCTAATGAATTCTTTTGCCTCAGCCATTTCAGTTGTGTCAGACTCTTCTTTACCCCAATTTGGTGTTTTCTCTGCAAAGAAACTGGAGTGGTTTGTTACTTCCTTCTCCATTTATTTTACAGATGAGTAAACTGAGGGCAACCAAATTACATGTCTTGCTCAGGGTCACATGGCTAGTACTTGTTTGAAGCCACATTTGAATTCATGTCTTCCTGTCTCCAGGGTTAGCATTCAATTTACTGTACCACCTAGATCTAGCTTTTTATTCTTGCACAGAATTGAATTTTTTTTCTACTTCATGGTATTTTATTATTTTCCCCATTACATGTAAAGATAGATTACAACATTCACCTTCGTAAGATTTTAAGCTCCAGATTTTTCTCTCCCTTCCTTGCCTCACTCTTCCCTAAGTAATCTAATATCAGTTATACGTGTACAATCATGTTAAATATATTTCCACAGTAGTCATTTTGTGAAAGAAAACTTAGAACAAAAGGGAAAAACCATGAGAAAGAAAAAACAAAAAGTAAAAATAGTATGCTTCAATCTGCATTCAGACTCCTTAGGTCTTTCTCTGGTAGGGTCCAGCATTTTTTACCACAAGTTCATTGGAACTGTCTTGGATCCTTGCATTGCTGAGAACTAAGTTGAAAGTTGATCATCATATAATCTTGCTGTGTACAGTGTTCTTCTGGTTCTGCTCATTATACTCGGCATCAGTTCTTGTAAGTCTTTCCAATTTTTCTGAAATCCACCTGCTCAGCATTTCTTATAGAACTTTAGTATTCCATTACATTCAAATATTACAACTTGTTCAGCCATTTCCCAGTTGATGGGCATCCCCTCCATATCCAATTCTTTATCATCACAAAAGAGTCTGCAGTAACTGTTAGTATACATGTGGGTCCTTTCCCCTTTTAATGATCTCTTTCATATATATACCTAATAGTGGTATTACTGTATTAAAGGGTATGTGCAGTAGGGAGAGTCGCAAATTCCACCAACAATGCATTAGTGTTCCAATTTCCCCATATCTCCTCCAACATTTATCATTTTCCTTTTCTGTCATATTAGCTGATCTGAGAGGTAGCTGATCTCAGAGTTGTTTTAATTTGCATTTCTCTAATCAATAGTAATTTAGAGATTTTTTTCATATGATTACAGATAGCTATAATTTCTTCATCTGAAAATTGTTCATATCCTCTGACCTATTTATCATTTTGGGGATGACTTATATTCTTTTTTTTTTTAATTATTATAGCTTTTTATTCACCAGATATATACATGGGTAATTTTTCAGCATTGACAATTGCAAAAACTTTTGTTCCAACTTTTCCCCTCCTTACTCCCATCCCCTCCCCAGATGGCAGGTTGACCAATACATGTCAATATGTTAAAGTATAAGTTAAATACAATATATGTATACATGTTCAAGCAGTTGTTTTGATGTACAAAAAGAATCGAGACTTTGAAATCGTGTACAATTAGCCTGTGAAGGAAATCCAAAATGCAGGCGGACAAAATTAGAGGGATTGGGAATTCTACGTAGTGGTTCATAGTCATCTCCCAGAGTTCTTTCTCTGGTTCAGTTGGTTCAGTTCATTACTGCTCTATTGGAACTGATTTGGTTCATCTCATATTTGACGAGGGCCACATCCATCAGAATTGATCATCATATAGTATTGTTGTTAAAGTATATAAGCATCTCCTGGTCCTGCTCATTTCACTCAGCATCAGTTCATATAAGGATGACTTGTATTCTTATAAATCTGATTCAGTTTTCTATACGATGAGGTCAGGGAACCAAATGATGCAGTTAGTGGCAGTGCAGAGAGTTGTGGGAACTCCTCTTTGGTTGGTACAGGCCCAATGTGAAAGAATTCACGAACCCGGAATATCAGACTGGCAAAAGGAAGTTTATTGGCCCAGAGAAGTCAGTTTTTGCTAGGAAAACTGACTTCTGAGTGACAAAGTCCTGGCAGAGAGAGAAACAGAGGTGTGAAGAGAATGTCTTCACAGCAGGCAGGCGTCCTGACAGGCAGCTATGCCAAAGAGAGTGGTTCCTTGACAAGGTTTGGTCCCTACTTTTGGGCCTCTGCAAAGAAGTGAGCCCTAAATTGCCTTTTAATAGGAAATCTGAGACTGAAGTTTCAATTGAATGAAATTACTGCTCCCAGGCCTAGATTTCCAGCAGAAAGAAACCACTTGAGTCCAAGCTAAGTAGAAGTGCTCCTGGACTAATTTTCAACCAATGGAGGGTGCTGCTAGTTAATAGATATAGCAGGTCCAGATCTCTAGCTAAATGAGATCACTTAAGTCTGAGCTAAGTAGGGAGTGGTCCTGGGCTAATCTTAATGAAACCACTTAACTGCCCTGAAGGGTGGATCCCAGTCAGAGGAGAGTTTCAGGGTTCATTCCAAAAGTCAAGGATAGTTTCAAGGAGGAAGTTTCAGAATTTCCCCTTCATTTATACTTGAGAAATGAAGCTTTTATCCGAAACACTGGTTATTAACATTGTTTCCCAGCTTTCTGCTTTCCTTCTAATCTTTATTGCATTGGTTGTGTTTGTGAAAACTCTTTTTCATTTAATGCAATCAAAATTATCCTTTTTGCATTTCATAATAGTCTCTCTCTCTTGCATTTCATAAAATGAACATTATGATAGTGAGAAAAGGCAGGAAAAATCCCCACTCTGCGGGATCTCACCCTTCGCTTCAAGGAGACATCACATAAAAGACAGAGACAAGGCTTGGAAGTGCTGAGGGCTGGACATGTGGTCTGGATGGCGAGGTCCCGGGGCTTCTTAGGTTACATAAACAGGTCAGATGACAGCATTTCACAGAATCACATCATTTAAGAATTGGAAAGGCTTTCAGTGACCAGTGGACTCTGTAAGTCCAATCCAAACATCACAGGACTTCTCTTTCATGCTGTTTATATATTCTTCTTCTCACACATCTAATTTATGAGAAATAGCAAGTTCTATCCCCTTCTTGCTTCTTTTAGCTTCCCTTCTCCTTCAAAACCTCAGAACAGAACCAATCCTTCCAGGTCCTCTGTTTTCCCAATTTTCTCTCTATACCCTTTAAAGACATTAACGTTTTGAAGGGACACTTGTTTCTTCTCCCTCATTAAAATGTTAGCACTGTATCATATGGGCCCTTCTAATTCTTCAAATGCATTTATTTACCTTACTAGTTTTTCTTTTCAAACTTGGGTTTGCATTTTGAACAACTTACTAAGTTCTAACTAACTTCTTACTAAGTTACTAACTGTTCTTTTTTTCTTTTTTTTTTTTTTTATCAGAAATGCTAAAAAACAAAAACAAAACTCAATTCCATGAAAAGTCCTTTTTTTTTCCTTTCTAGAATGATGTGCAGCTTATTTTTAAATCTATATCTTTTGCTTTTTGAAGTTGAATTCCAACTTCTCTTACTTGTAGGAGAAGCTCCTAGGTCTTATGTGATTTCTTGATATAGTATTTCTTCTTGAATAATTGTGATAGCTCTTTTTGTTGTTGTTGTTGTTGTTGTTGTTGTTGTTGTTATTGAAGCTCTAGATTTTGGTTGTTAATATCCCTGGAGCTTTTTCTTTTGTAATTCTTTTTAGGAGATGATAGATGGATTGTATCTTTCTATATATGTGCAATTTTAACGTATGATTTTTTGATATGGGATTTCCAGATTTTTAAAATAATTTTTTAAAGGAATGCAGTGACTTGATCTATATTCCCACTCAGTTGTTTTTTATATTAGATGCCTTGTATTCTCTTCTATTTTTTTCAACCTTTGGGTTTTGTTCTAATATTTCTTACTATCTCATGGAATCATTGATTTCTGTTTTATCTATTTTAATTTTTCAGAGAGCCCCTTTCTTGGGTAAGATTTTCTATATTCTCTTCTAAGCAATTTATTCTCTTTCCATTTCTTTCCTCTAGAGCAGAAGTGACACATTTACCTTCTCTGACCCTGAGTACAGCCAAACGAGAGCAAAATTTAATTGGGGGGCAGCTAGGTGGCACAGTGGATGGAGCACCAGCCTTGAATTCAGGAGGACCCGAGTTCAAATCTGGTCTCAGACACTTAACACTTCCCAGCTGTGTGACCCTGGGCAAGTCACTTAACCCCAGTATCAGGTAGGGGGGGGGGATTTAATTGGGAAATGTTTAATAAAATAAATACAAATATTGTACAACATAGATAAAGCCAATTTGAGGTTTTCTAAATCAGTATGCAATTGGCAGAGATCTGCTTCTATTTTATTTAGACACTAGCCTATAGCTTTAACTTCATTTTTAAAAATCTCTTGCTTTATTTCTTCTAGATATTCAAGTAATCCTTATGGAAAAATCCTTTTTTTTCCCCTTGAGGCTCTGCTTACAGTTGCTATGGAATTACTCTCTACTTCTTTTGGGAGATCTCCAGATCTAAAATAACTTGTGATACTGGTCAGGGTTTTCTTAGGTTTACACATATCTCCAGTTTCAGTTCTTGGATTGGGGCCTTGTGCCAGGGTCATTCTGTAGTTTGGGGTAGAGTAGTCAGTCAGGTTTCTTTGTCCATAGCCTGGGATCCCTTAGGTTTCTATCTGTCTTCCAAGGTCATGGTCCTCTGAATCTCCAAGTCCCTCTCTGTCCTTTCCTGGGTCCTGGGTAGTTCCTGTACATCTGGTCTGTCCTAGCTTGAGTGTTCCCCATTGGGGCTTCTGAAGCCCTTTACAGGCAATTCCTCTCTGGTAGTTCTGGGAAGCTATCTGATGGTGATCCCCTTTCCTATTGCCAGTGGGTTTCTAGCTGATTTTCTGTGTAGCTCTGAGGTAGAAGACTTAATATATGTAATCCCTCCTGGGATTTCTTGAGTGTTCTACCATCTGGGATGAACTTTAATTTTTTGACGGAGCAGGCGTGTGGGAAGTGGGTGGCTGGCCTCCACTCAGGCAGCCATCATGGCCGTAAGAACAGCGTACACATCTACACAAATCTGGGGATTTAAAAATAGCTCCTCCCAGTGAGAGGTTGAGGACTCTCTGTTCTGCCATCCTCAGTGTAGAAAACCCACAGGATGAAACTGAATTAAAATGTTTTGGTTTGGTTTAGTTTTCAGGCAGACCCTAAAAAGCCCATTGGGGGTCACATCCTGGCCCATGCTTCAACAACAAGGATCTGCTTGCGCAAGGGAAGAGGAGAGCTTCGAATCGCCAAAATTTATGACAGGTAACTTGTTTCTTTGTTTGCCTTAAGCAACTGCACAGATGGGGAGTAACAGAGAGTGTTGCCTACCTAAAATTTAGACTGTAGATGGGAACAAGGTCTCCCTTTGAAAAGGATTTCCTTTTCAAAAGTTATTTTGAGAGGAGGATGACTATATCAACTGTTTACCCTGGGGACTGAGGCTGGAAAAAAAAAGTCACATGGAATTTCAAGTCTCAAGTTGCTTCTTGATACAGCCTCTGTGTATTCTTGGCGCTGAACAAATGTTAAATAATGACATGGTGCTCTTTCATTGATCTGGCCTCCCACCTCTCTAGATTACTGTTTTCCTCGAGCCCATGCCTTTTCCTTTTGGAAAATAGCAAATGTTATATTTTATGGAGCTATAAGAGCTCTCTGGTAATTTTCTGCAAATATATTTAAGTGGATTCACAGACTTGCTGGGCCTTTCCAGAGTTACTTGGTGGTTTCCTTGGAGGGCCACTGGGATCCATGATGAAAAACCTGGAATAGATCCAGAGGAGGGGGACCAGGCTGGAGGGAAACCCAGAGACCATGCCATGGTGGGGATGAGGTGAAGGAGTTGGAAAAGTTGAACCTGGGAAAGAGAAGACATGAGGGGGATGTGTTCACTGCCTCCAAGGATGTGAAAGACAGTCCTGGAGAAGATAGGAAAGACTTTTATACTGGGCCCTCAAGAACAGGACTAGCCGTAATGGATGGAAGTCACAAGAAGTGACTTGCAGAATGGCTGGTTTGATTCCAATGCGAGGAAAATTTTTATAGGAATTGGAACTATCCAAAAGTGGAATAGGCTGCCTCAGGAAGTAGAGGCTCATCCTTATTGGAGGTCTACAAGTAGAGGCTATGTAACTCTGAGATCCCTTTTTAGTTTTGCTTTGGCTTAGCTGACTTCTGAGTCTTCTCCCAGCTCTGAGACTTTCCTTTTGCAATATAGAGGATTTGAGAATATGTCACCTCTGCATGTTCATCTGGGCCCCGTAAACTTGCAAGACCAAGCAACCCCTACTAGGCTTGAGATTAGCTTTGCTAATTCAGTAAAAGATAACTCTGCAAAGCCAAACCTCACCTCGAATATATCAGAATCATCAAAGATGCCCTCATGGATGGATAGATAGATAGAGATAAGAGCGAGAGGAGAGAGGAAGGGAAGAAGGGAGAGAGAGAGAGAGAGAGAGAGAGAGAGAGAGAGAGAGAGAGAGAGAGAGAGAGAGAGAGAGAGAGAGAAAGAAAGAAAGAGGGAGAGAGGGGGGGGAGAGACAGAGGGGAGGGGGGGGAGAGAGAGGAGAGAGAGAGAGAGAGAGAGAGAGAGAGAGAGAGAGAGAGAGAGAGAGAGAGAGAGATTGAAGGAGGGAGGGAGGGAGGGAAAGGAAAGGAGGGAGAAAGAGGAAGGGAGGGAGAGATAGAAACAAAGAGTGAAAAACAGAGAGACAGAGACAGATACAGAGAGAGAGATGATAGGAAGATAGCTATAAAGACATGATAGAGATATGATAGAGATGATAGCGATAGATAAAGAGAGATGATAGAGATAGACATAGATATAGATAAATGATAAATAGAGGTAGATTGATAGTGATAAATTAATAGATAGCTATAGCTATAGATATAGTGGCACAGTTAGTTATTGAGCTATTTTGTAATTTTTAGTTTCAAAAAAGTGATAGAGCAGGGAGGTGAATGTGCAGCCATGCTGGCTACTGTCCCAGAGGAGACCCAGCAAGGAGACAAATCAAAGAGAGATTCCTTGTAGACAGGAGAGATTTAAGAGATTTTCAGGCCTTGTGTAGACGGTCTTATGCTGAGGCTAGCCCAAGGAAGGAGGGTCCGGCCCAGCTATCTACAAAGGAAAGACTGAATAGATGAAAAATAATAATCCCATTTAAATAGCCCTTTAAAACGTTGTGAAGTGCTTTACATACTTTATATCATCTGATCCTCACAGCAATCCAATGAGGTACTATTCCTCTCCCCATTTTACAACTGGGAAAATCTAAAGGTTAAGTGACTTGGGTCACATATGGCCCTTGTCCAAAGGGGTGACATGTAGGTGGATAGAAATCCATAGAGTTTGTCCAATGAGCGTATGTCTCCTCTGTCTATCTGTCAATCTGTCTGTCTCTCTGGGGTAGACATTGCAAATAATGAACTAGCATTGCTCAGGATGGGCAAGCAAGGATTAGACTTTTTTCTTCACTGTTGGAAGTCCTATCCAAGGTGATGAGGTCTCAGAGGCCCCTAGAGCATTGTGGGATAATGTTTCACAAGAGCTGAAGTAGGGCACAAAGCCTTTTTGATGAGCCAGCCCTCTTGCCTCAGGGGGCATCTCAGACTCCATCCTTTTCTGGTCCCTCTGGATGAGTCCCTGGGCAGCTCCCTAGTGTGCAGTCCCTCAGCCTGCTTCTGCTTCAAGCCCACCAGAGAAACTCCTTCTGCTTATTAGATACAAAACTTGTTCCAGCAAATGTTTCCAGATACAAAACACAGTTCCAGCTGTGTGGTGAGCTTTAGCCAGGGTTCCCAGGCCTTCCTCATATAAAACCGTTTTCTGTTCTGGACATCTTTTGGGGTGGACACCCAACAGTCTTGTGCCTGACCTCACGTAGACAGCTGATTGACTAATGCAAGTACCACCCGGAACTCCGGAGCTGAGCTGCAGTTATTTCATTTTACAAATGGGGAAACTGAGGCTTCAAGAGGAGGGGCCACACAGCCATTAAACGACAGAGGCAGAATTCACCCAGGCTTCCCTCCAGACTGCCCTTCTCTTTATTCTGCTTAAAGCCCTCGTGGGTGATCCATTGCTTTTGGATTTTCAGGTTTGTACATCTGCATAGATCTTCACAACTGCCTCCCAATATCATTTGTTCTGCTCTGGCATATCACTAATGGCTAGAAAGTGCTTTATTATATTGAGCTGAAATTGGCCTCCCAATGACTTCTACACATCACTCTTAATTCTTTCCCTGCTTCGAAGCAGAATAACTAGTGATCCTCTCAGACTTGTGTTTCTCTGGCTTCTTGGGGTTTGCAGAGCACTCCCAAGACACAGACTGCCCATTGTTCTGGCAGAAAGTTGGGTTCCCTCAAACACAATGACCCCCCCTAAGGTCCCATGGCTAGTAAGTGCTGGACTGGGATTTGAATCCACTTTTCTTGACCCCAATTCTTCCCCCACATTGTGCTCCCCTGGTGTGGGATGAGTTCTGTTTCATTTCACAGGAAATTTGGGTGAAGACCTGGTGAGGTTGGTCAGACACAGGCCCATGGGCTCGTGATCGCAAATCCAGGCAGGTAAAGGCTACCGATTTCACATGCAGGTGATGTCCTTGTATGCTCAGAGGGCCCTGTTAGAAGCTGGGTCTCCTCATGTGCTTTCATCCTTATGTTTCGGTAGCCCCGAGATGCCTGAAAATGAAGCCACCTTCGCAATAACAGCTGGAGGAATTGGGGATGCCAAGGAGTAGGTGGAGAGCTGGTGCAGATCAGGGGGGGGGCAGAACAGGCTCCCTCAGACCCGAAGAAAGGGAAGAAAACCACAGATTCAGCGCATGAAGACAGGCTGTGTTTTTTCACATGATTCAGAGTGTTGACTAATGCAAAGTGGGTAAAAGAGATAAAAATTGTTCCTTGCCTTTTAAGTACCTGATTCCTCTCCTTTCATCTTTTCAAAGTGTACCCCCAGATTTTCTAAATTCTCAGAACAGACATTGTGCATGAACCCACAGAGTTCTGCCCTGCAGTTTTCCGGAGTTCTGTACCCCCCTCCCCTTCAGCCTTCACTTATATTTCCAAAAATAGAAAAGCTTTATGACTACTGGGGTAGAGAGGCTCATCCGGCCCAGGAGAAAACTGTATGTATTGAGCACATCAGAGTGTCTACGTGGCCTTATCATTCCTAGCAATAATAAACCAAGTCACTGTGTAGGACAGGTTGGCTCCCAGCAGCTTCAGAATGTCAGATTGCAAATGTTTAAAGGGTTAACCTTGTTTCCTTCTGCTTATTAAACACAAAACTTGTTCTAGCAAATGTAGCTGTGTGGTAAGCTTTATGCCGTGTTTGCTTCTGCTTATTAAACCTAAAACTTGTTCCAGCAAATATCGATGGATGGTGAGCTTTAGGCAATGTTTCCTCATAGGGGATCTGTTCTCTGTTCTGGTTGTCTCTTGGGAGGACACTCAACAGTCCTGAACCTGCCCCCATGTACACACCTGACTGACTAGGGCAAATACCTCTAGGCACTCTGGACTGAGCAGTAGTTATTTCATTTTACAAATGGGGAAACTGAGGCTCCAAGAGGAATGGCCACACAAGTATTAAATGGCAGAGGCAGCATTCGCCCAGGCTTTCTTCCAGACTGCCCTTCTCTTTATTCCACTTAAAGCACTTGTGGGTGAGCCATTGTTTATGGTTTTTCAGGTTTGTACACATTTTGTTCCTGGACCTTCACAACTGCCCTGTTGAATCAGTACTGCAAATATTATGATCTCCATTTTATAGGTAGGTGATCTGAGGTTCACAGTGGTTACATGCCTTTAAAATGTGGCTTGTAAGTGTTGGAGTAACATTCGAATTCAGCTTGATGAAGGATGGCATTCTAGGCAGGGAAGATAGTAGGGATAAAAGCAAGGAGGCAGGAACATGAATGAAACTTTCAGGAGAGAGGGGATAGAATAATATGCTGCAGCAGGGTATCCATGAAGGGTATCCAGTTAATAATTAGGAGGAAATATCTGAAGTTTGAAAGGCAGGCTAAGAAATCTGGCCTTTTCCCCACGTGAGTGATGGGAAGCAGCAGAAGGTTCAGAGCTGGGGGAATTAAATGATGAAATTGGCCTTTGAGCTGCTGTTCCCTGGGATCCCTGAGCTGCCCTCCTGGGTTCCAAAGGTAACCTGATTACCCATTAACGCTTGAAAGCTTAATTACAGTTCTTCAGCAATGGGAACACAGGCATCCTCATAAGGCCATTATTTCACATAATGCAGATCCCAGAGATGAGCCTATGGGTTTACTTGTTTTTTTTGATTCCTCAAAACTAATGATAATAATAACTAACATTTATATTTCATCTACTCTGTGCCAGATGCTGTTCTAAAATGCTTTATAAATATCATCTCATTTGATCCTCACAATGATTCTGGAAGGCAGATGCTATTGTTTTTCCTATTTTACAGATGAGGAAACAGAGACCAACACAGTAGTTAGGCAATTGGGTTAAGTGACTTGCCCAGGATCACTCAGCAAATAAGCACCTGAGTCAGAATTTGAATTCAGCTCTTTCTGTCTCCAACCCTGGATGCCTTGATGTCCCTTTCAGATCTGAGATTTTGGAATGATCAGAAATATTTAGAAGAGAAGCTTCCATCAGCCTAAACAACCTCTTCCTATCACAGCTTCTCTGGCAATGTCTCCTTCTTGCTTGGTGGAGACAATAACAGGAAATTCTGATGTTAACTTTGAAAATGAAGGCAAACTGGGGCAACTGGGTAGTGCAGTGGATAGAGTACTGGTCCTGAAGTCAAGAGGAGCTGAATTAAAATATAGTCTCATCCAAAACAAAACAAAACAAATATAGCATCAGTTTGACACTAGCTGTGTCACCCTGGCCATTTAACCCAATTGCAGAAAGGGAAAAAAAAAGGAAAGAAGAAAGAAAGAAAGAAGGAAGGAAGGAAAGAAAAGGAAATAAAGAAAAAAGAGGGAGGAAGGAAGAAGGAAGAAAGGAAGGAGGGAAAGAAGGAAGGAAGGCAGAAAAATAAGAAAGAAAATGAAGATAAACTGAGAGACAAATTCCAAACATGATCAATTTATTAGTTAGGTTAGCATTAACCAATAAGTTGAATCAATGGCCTCTCTCAATGACCATAAACCCTGAAAGAGGGTTCTGGGTGCATCTTCCTTCTAATTGGCCTGACTGAACATCATTGGGATCTCCCCTGGCAAAGGAAAGACAATCACAATTAGTAGATATCTTCAGGAGGAGGTGGGTATATAGTCTGGAGCACTTGATTTTAATTAAATTAACTTAAATTTTAAACAGATGGGTGATGGATGAGATAACAAAAGTAAACAGTACCAGGGCAGAGCTACAAATTATAGGACTGAAACTCAAAAAAGACATTACTCCAAGGGTAGAGGTAGTTTAGGAGCAAAAAACCTGACCTTCGGGCAAGTTTCTCTAGCAATTAGGTGAAAGGTGAAGTCGTAAGGGTAAGTAGTAGACTCTCATGGCCTGGGAGAATATTATGGCAGATTGATGAATTAAAATCAATTTTAAATTTTATACAGAATTTAAAGGACCTGGGAATCAGGACTTTCCTCCTTTGTGACTCCTCATTATACACTGGGTGTACCAAAAGTCATAGTGCAGTGCTTAAGTGATTAAGCTTTTAGCATATCCTGTACAAGCAATTCTTCTACTATGAGTCTCATGACACAAAACACCAGGATCTTAGGGTTGGAAGGCATCTCAAGGCCAGCTAATCCAGCCTGACCAGAAATTCCCTCTAACATATTCAAGAGTTGGTCAACCTGCCATTAATCTAAGACTTCCTTTGGGAGGAGCCTACCCCCTTTCCAGGTGGCCCTTTCCACATTGAGACATTTTGAGTTGTCAAAAACAAGTTTACCATGTACAGTCTTAGAACTTTTATCAGGAAGTAAATCTTCCTGATTTGCAGGTTGGCCTTCTGTCTCTCTCCATTAAGCCACATTGCTTCTCACATCTGGGAAAACCTTCAGGCTTTTTTAGATAACTGGCTGTCTAGATTTGTCTTTCCTATCTTATTCTGGTAAAATAGACAGTTAGCACTCAAATTTAAAACCTCAGTGTCTGTCACTCCAGAATCTTAACAATGTCAGTCTTCTGGATTTCCCTGTAGTTCATTTGCAAATCTACTTGGTATCCAGAGGCAATGTGTAAAACTTGTTGCAAGTCATCAAGCACTATTGCACTTTCCTATTTCCTATGTAATATAGTTGCTACTATTTTTATTAAAACAACAACAACATTAGCAGGAAGATTTCAAGGTTAGGGCAGGGATTGTTTTTGCCTTTTTTTTTTTTTTCCAAGTCACTTTATAAATCCAATTATGCAAAAAACCAAAGGCCCCACCAATGTCAATCTATCTCAGCCCACTCCACCCTACTCTTAATGGATGGAGAAGGTAATACTTTACCAAAAGGGAAAAGAGGAGGAAAATAGAGGAGAAATTTTGCTGGTTTTTGTATTCCCAAATCTTAGCCAGCTGCCTAGCACATAGTGGGCTATTCACTTCACTGACTTCTGGGGCCTTTGATCAACTCTTAAACCACCAAATCTTTGTTTCTTTTCAAATCTTGTTGGAAAGGAAAGAGAACTGGGGGGCTCGGCTGTAAAATGGGGAGCTTGAACCAGATGGGCTCCTTTCTGGCTCTGTTGGGTCCATGACATCAGTGATTATTCAATTTCTTTGACCTGAATCAGAAAGGACATATTTAAAGATCATGTTGGGGGAAAATGTCTTTTTCTAGCAGTAATCAATTTTTTAAACTGTTGAGCCCCTGTCTTGAGTAAAGTCTCATGGTGGGCTGCGAGTCACCAAAAAGGTTAAAGCTTATATACAAAAATGTAAAGTTGGAATGACTTCTGTATTGTGCTCAGCACAGCTTGGAATAAGTTCTTAATTAATGCCTTTTTAATTTTCCTTCCTTCCTTCCTTCCTTCCTTCCTTCCTTCCTTCCTTCCTTCCTTCCTTTCCTTCCTTTCCTTCCCTTCCTTCCTTCCTTCCTTCCTTCCTTCCTTCCTTCCTTTCCTTCCTTTCCTTCCTTTCCTTCCTTTCCTTCCTTTCCTTCCTTTCCTTCCTTCCTTCCTTCCTTCCTTCCTTCCTTCCTTCCTTCCTTCCTTCCTTCCTTCCTTCCTTCCTTCCTTCCTTCCTTCCTTCCTTCCTTCCTTCCTTCCTTCCTTCCTTTCCTTCCTTCCTTCTTTCCTTCCTTCCTTCCTTCCTTCCTTCCTTCCTTCCTTCCTTCCTTCCTTCCTTCCTTCCTTCCTTCCTTCCTTCCTTCCTTCCTTCCTTCCTTCCTTCCTTCCTCCTTCTTCTGTCTACATAAGCAATCATATCTTTACCTGCTGGTTGTTCTGCTCCAAAAATATGAATTTTGATCACTTAAACTCACAAAATATCTTGCGGTTCACCTATCCAGCCTTATTTTAAATGTGTAAAAACAAAAAAGGCAAATTAGGTCCCTTAATTTAGCAAACATTTATCATGTTCATGTTATGCAAGGTAAAAGCAGCTCGAACCTTGGAGTAATGATCTCCATTCAGAATCTGCCTCAGATACACTGTGGTAGGACACTTAACTCCTCAGTGCTCTAGAAGATTGTAAGAGGGTTTCCCAGGTATACTCTCCGAGGGAGTTTCTGACCTGGGAGTGCTCCAGAGGGATGAAATTACAGATCTGGACATCAACCCTGCCCCTTTTCTTTGCCCCCTAAGAAATATTCTAGTAACTTGCTAAGTCCTAGAGATGCAAAATAAAGCATTCCTGATCCTCAGCCCATCCAGAAATTTGGGGAGGAAAGAGGGCTCACCATGTCATATGGTTAAGTGATTAAGCTTTTGGCACATCTGCTCAACCAGATGTCTCTTGCTGCTAGGAGTCTCATGACACAAAACACCAGGATCTTAGTATTGGATGTCAGTAGATCTAGAGCTAGTTTTTCAGAGGGGGAAACTGAGGCCCAGAGAGGTCATCACCAAGAAGAAATCTCTAGAAATAGGTTTTTAACCTAGTTTTTCTGAATCGGTAGCCAGTAGTTTTTCCACTTTCTTTGCCCTGCTTCTTCCTAGGATAATCAGGGAGAATTTCTCATAAGCAGTGACACTAGTTGAAAAAACTTAGGATTTCAGGAAGACAGAGAGGTGAGGAGAGAAAATATTCCAGATAACCTGGACAAAGGCACAGTGCTCTATACCATAGAAAGAAGTGGTATTTCCCAGGAGATCCATGGCCAAAAGAGATGACCAGACTGTGTTTTTTTGGTAATTAAATCATATTTTATTTTTCCAATTAAAAGTAAAGACAATTTTCAACATTCATTTCTATAAGATCTTGAGTTCCAAAATTTTCTGCCTCTCTCCCTCCACCCCACTCCTCCCCAAGATGGCAAGCAATCCGATATTCGTTATACATGTGCAATTATGTAAAACATTTCCACATTAGTCATGTGAAAGAAGAAATAGAAAAAAAAAAAAGGGAGAAAAACATGAAAAACCAAAGAAAGTGAAAATATTTTGCTTTGATCCGCATCCAGACTCCAGCAATTCTGTCTCTGAATATGCATAGCATTTTCCAACATGAATCTTTGGAAATTGTCTTGAATCTCTGTATTGCTGAGAGCTAAGTCTAATCATTGGATCACTGTTGCTGTTATTGTGTACAGTGTTCTCCTGGTTCTGCTTTCTTCACTCAGTTTGAAGAGGTTAAAAGGAGATAGCCCAAGATACAAATGATTAACAGGAAATTCCTGTTTTAGGAGAGGTTAAAGGAGATAAACTGAGACATGAATGATTAATAGAATTTTAGAAATTCTTGTCTTATTTAAAATCTCTCTGGAACCTCTTGGATAACATCTCTATACAAACTTTGTTTTATGACCCCGATTATGTATAAAAAGAATCTCCAAAATTCTAATTCTTGCACTTGGTTTTTCCTTGTGCCCGCCAACTTTGTTCTGGCCTCTCCTGCCCTGTAGGGCAAGTTTGGTCTTTCTCAACCTAGAGACCAAATGCCTGTCTATCTCTTTACTATCAATAAAGACTTTGTTTTAACACAGCATTGAATAGCGAATTCATTAGCTAACCAGAGTTGGCCTTGGTACTTAAAAGGAGAAGAAAGCATTAAACCATGTTTCCTTTGATACTCATTTTATTGTCCTGATCAAGTTCAGGTAAGTCTTTTCAGGTTTTTTTGAAATCTGGACTAGGTGGTTTTCGAAAGAAGAAATTCAAGCTATCAACAGCCAGATGGAAAAACATCCAAATTACTAATAATAAAATATGCAAATTGAAACAGTCTTAGACACCAGATTGGTAAAGATGGCCCCAAAAAGGAATGCCACAATTGTTGGGAAGCTAGGTATACTAAGGGATTGTTGATAGTAACTGTGAATTGTTCCAGCTATTTGCTTGAAAGGATCTGGGAATTATATCCCCCAAATCCACTTAAATGTGAGCTACTTGATCCCATAATACTACTCTACTACTAGTCCAAGACAGAGGAAAAGGCCCCATATATACAAACAATTTTATTAGTGCTTTTTATTGTTGCAAAAATTGTAAACAAAGTTAGTTCACATCAATTAGGAAAATATTGAACAGATTGTGGTACATGAATGTATTGGGATATTATTGTGCTATGAGAAATGAGCAAAAGGAAAGATTGAGAGAAATTTGGGAAGAAGATGCAGACTGGAGGAAGCAGAACTAAAAAAAAAATTTTATAACAATAACATTGAAATGAGAAACAACCAAGAAGGACTTCAGAACTCTGCTCTATCCCAGTTCTCAGAAGGTGGAGGATGAAGCCTGCTTCCCATGTCTGGGCAGAGGCTTGATGGAAGAGAAGTCCAGAAGGAGACATACACTTGCAGATGTGGTCAGTGGGTGATTTTGTTTTGGTTAAATAAATTTTGCTTTTTTATAATAAAGGAGGCCCTTTTTTGGGGTGTGTGGGGGGATAGAACTTCAGGAGGAGGGAGTGATACTAATATAAAAAAAAGTGTCAGTGAAAATTTTGAAATACACAGAAGGGGAATCAGACAAGCAAAGCAGTGTGAAACTGCCATATTTAACTTAACACATATTTTAAAAAGCCAAGCTGTACATAGTAGAGCCTTGTGGTTTCCTACACAATCTTTCCCCCCCATTTTTCTTTGCACAGAAAAATTGGTCTTTCTCAAATTTTTGAGAAGTTTGTGATAAAAAAAAAAAAAATTCCCAAAAGAAAGAACAGTGATCCCCAAGACCTAGAAATCAGTAGAAATTAGATAAAGGGAATCAGTTAGGAAAGCCTGGAAAAAATTGGTTAATGCTGGTCTTTAAAAAAACGTCTGATTAACTCATTAAGAAGAAAAGATTAAAAATCTTGACAGAATATTATGGTGGTAAATCACAGTGCTAGAGGTACCAAGGAGAACACGGCTCCCTTCTGAGCCAGGGAAGGAAGGTAATGAGAATTGGGGGTCGGAGGGAAGGGGTCCAGCTGGGAATCCTGCACAAAGTAACAGAAGTCATGGGAGTGCCCAAGATTGTCTTATCCCACAGGTCGTGGGGATTGAATGAGACAATGCCAAAAACCAAAAAATGAGAATATTGCCCAAAAAGTGCTTGGCAGATCAGAAAAGCCCTATTACTATCCAAATTTGAGATGGTGAACCTTATGCCAAATCTAAGATTTCCATACAGAGGAGGAAATGTGAGTCTTAGGGAAATGACTTGGCCAAGCTCATCTTTTTTTTTTTTTTTTTTTTTTTTTTTTTAAAGCAGAGGCAAAATTTGAACTCAGGTCTTCCACCTTCAACTTTATCTCTTAATTAGCAAAGTATATCATCTGGTTCTATATGTCAAATGCTGAAGCAAAGCCTGTCCATCTCCTGCTATTTGTCAGCCTCAGAAAGACATTTTATAGAAATGCAGATATTGTCATGGTGCATAGAGAACATGGGAGCAAGAAGTCCTGAGTTCAAATCCAACCTCAGACATTACTTGGGAAAGTCAACCTTGTTCTCATCTTTAAAATGGATTGAAGGAAATGGCAAACCATTCCAATATCTTTACTAAGAAAACCCTAAAAGGAGTTGGGAAGAGTTGGAGAAAAACAAAAACAAAATACTTAATAAAAGCTTACAGCCATCCTCTTCAATCTGTAGCCCAGGGCCCTTTCCCTTAGTTTCTACTGATATATAAAGAGGGAGTTGGATAAGATGCCCTGAGGTCCCTCATTGCTTCTGTCAAGCCAATAAGCATTTATTAAGCCCCCACTGTATGCCAAATACCTTGCTAAATAAACCCTGGAATGCAAAGAAAGGCAAAAAAGTCCTTTCTCAAATTGCTCTTTCTGTTGAGGGAGACCTGCAAACAAAGATACTTTACTCTTAAATCCAACGATTTATTAAGGGCCTACTGAATGCCAGTTCAGGGAGTATATCAGAGAAGGGGCTTTTAGCTATTCAGTTGATAAAGCTTGATGGATATTAATTAAGTTCCAATATTATGCCAAAGCATTTATTAAGCTCCTGTTGCATGCCTACTAGGCTCTGCACTAGCTAAGTGCGGAGAAGCTCGAGAAAAGATGGGGGGGAGGGGAGAGGTAAGGAGGGAGAGGCTCCGGGCCCTCGAATTTAAGACCCTAGTTGGCGGCCACGAGCGCACGCCTCTGGCGAGGTGTATGCGAAGGTCCAGGGTCTTCCTTCCTGGGTGTCTCCTCCGGCCCTCGGGCCCAGGCTCGTCCTGGCCTTGGCTTGGGCCCCACACGCGGGAGAACCGCAAGCTGGAGAGGGATGAGGACTGCGGGCAGCGGAGGGAGGGGCGGGGCCGGCGGAGCTCCACAGCCCTCAACATGGAGGACGTTATTGTCGTCGCAGTTCAGCTTCTGCAGCCCCGCCGCCGTCGCAGTGGCGGTCAAGACCCCGGATTCTCCACCCCGCTACACTACGCAGAGTGCGTAGCTCCGTGGTCGCGGGCGGGCGGCGGGCTGCGGCCGCCAGGAATGTTACGTAGTAACTCGACCGCTCCCCGCCCCTCCCCCCGCTCGGTTTACGCCACGTCGTCGCCTCGGCCGCGCGCGCGACCTCTACGCGCGCTGCGTAGCTCTGGGGCATTCTAGCGGGCGGCGGGAAGCGGTCGCTTGCGCAATCGGCGTGGCTTGAGTTCGGGAATGGCTTTAAGCGGGCCGCGCGGGGGGGGGGAGGGGCACGCTATTCCTGGACGCAGTTTACGTGCCTCCTTGGCCGTGCGTAGCGCTCGAGTCGCGCGGCGGCCGCCATTTTGTGGAACTGCGCTGCTGAGGGAGGAAGGAGCAGCCGTCGCCGCCGCAGCGCGCCCGCCTTCTCCCAGCCCCGCGCCCGTCTCCGACGCGATCGCCGGCGACGGTGGCGACGCCGACGACGGGAGACGTCGCCGAGGAGCGAGCCATTCCGAACCCCGGGCCGCCCTCGGCCTCCGCAGCCGCTGCCGCCGGGCCCTTCCGCGCGGCCTGTGCCCCCGCCGCCGCCTCGCTCCTCCTCAGGCCCCCGCCCGGCCTCGCCCCGCTGTCCGACCCCGGCGCCACGATGCGAGGAGGCGGCTTCGGAGACCGCGACCGGGACCGGGACCGCGGAGGGTAAGCATGGGGAAACCGAGGCAGGGAATGGGGGGAGAGCTGGTGACTGCGACGGCGGAGCCCGAGGTTAGAGCCGCCGGAGACGAACAGGGCAACCGAGGCAGGGGGGCAACGGGAGCCCGTGAAGGCCTTGGACAAACGAGGAAGGGGGAGGGAACGGAGCGAGCATATTCTTCGTTCCAGGTGAGGAAACTAAGGCTTAGAGAAGAATGCAACTCCCGTGGCGGGGGTGAGGGGGCGGGGTTGGCGTCGACATCCTTTGGGCCCGTGGACACTGGAAAACGGAGTCTTCGAAATTCCCTAGTCCGGGCCTTTTTGTTAGATGGGGGAAAGAGACCTCTTTGCATCCTGTTTCCATACCCCGAAAGTGGGTGATACCCCGAGGACCTTAAGAGTCTACCCCTCACTTAAAGGAGAGGAATTGGGGGGAGGACCCCCGGGGGGGCGGGGCTCAGCGTGCTCGCGGTGAAGGAAGGGGCCGCGCGAGTCCAATTAGCACTAGATCCTATTAGATTGCCGAGTGGGGGAGGGGGAAAAGCCAGGTCCCCCTTGGAATGGAGCCTACGGACCCAGGTGGAGACTTGATCCTGAATCTCTAGAACGCTACCTCTATTCCTCCACGGCCTCAGCCTCCAAGGGAGTGCTGGTGGTGAGGGGAAAAAAAAGAAAGCCTCCACCTGACAGATACAGTTTAAAAATTGTTTTTAAAACAATTATTAAAGAAAAAATGTGTTTTCCTTAGGACGGTGGAGAACGTGATACTCATAATATCTATTAGGAGGAAATGGAAGGTCCTTAGTGGCCAGGATGGTTTTGTTTTTGAATTTAGCATCTTGTGAACACTTAATGGTTCTAGAAGTGAAAGGGATGTAGCATTTCCCCTGTTGCATCAATCGGTTGCTTAGTTTCTTGTTATCTCCAGCTAGAATTTTGTGTCTAGCTTTTTGGGTTCAAAGTCTTCCTCTGCTAAAGGGAGTTTGGCAAGTTAATAATCCTTTAAATTTGTACAGTGCTGCATTTCACAGGCATTCCTCTTGAACTTGAAAGCAGGGTATTTCTAGCCAGGTCAAAGGACTTTCTTCGATAGGTCATATGACTAATTGATTGATAGGTCATCTGATTAATTGATTGACTCTGACCTCAAGCCAGCCAGTCTTACGCTTGACCTTTCTCCTCAAATGGTAGAATTTGAAGAAAGGGAAGATCTAGTGGAGCATTTAGTAACATTTGTGTTCCGTTGCATTGAGGTCTACACCAGTGCAAAGTAACGTTAATTTTCAAGAGAAGATTCAAAGAAACTAGGCTGCCATTTTGGAATGTGCACTTTTTACTTGTAGAATCTTTTCTAGGATACCATCTTTCTTAATTGAAGAGGTGCTTTGGGGCTCAGTTAAGGGAATAAACATATTTAACTACTTGCCTCTTTGAATGGTAAAACACTTGTGGTTTTGATTTTTTTTTTTTTTTTTAAGCCTCTGTTCATTCTCTTACTGGATCCTGGATCCAGTAAGTCAAGTGAATTTCCTCATAAAAGTTCAAATTTTGGGAAGCAAAAGTTTAGATTCAAGTGTTTTGTACAAGCTGCATAATTCTAAACTTGCAGAACATAGCATGGTAGTATAAAATCTTTTGGGTGGGGTCCAAACAAATCTGATTTTCATTTAAAATATCAAAATACATAAAAATAGAGTCATTCCTATTGTGGCTTTGATTGTCACTTTAGTAGGTTGGACAAGCCAAAGTTTGAGTTTGTCTGTTCCTTTATAAATGCCAGCCATAGACAGATTTAATGATAATGCATTATGTCTTAAGATATTACCCTCTGAAGCTTTTGATTCTTGATTCATTTCTTACTACAAATAAAATGGTACCATTTTAGGGGTCCTATAAAGACCTTTTCCTTCCCTCATCACATATACTGGAATGGTTATGGCTAAGTGATGAACATTTTAGATGGTTATTTTTATGATTATAGTAAAAAGATCTGGCCAGCTTCTAACCATCCTTTTTATATATATGTCCCAGAAATTCTATAAAATTACATAAATGTTAAGTATCCAAAAATAGCCAGTACAAATGTTGAATAATACTGATCCTCTGAATTGTATTCTTGCAAAGTCCATTTAACCAGAATTATCTTTAAAATGGCATAGATTTATACAAATCCATATGTGGGCAAAAAGTTGGAACTTTTGACTTAGCTTTTATCGATTTATCGTTTGTTAGAATTGAACAGACTTCAATTTGTATTGTGTCCAGAAACGGTTCTCTATAAAAGGACAGATTATAATTATCACTGCTAATTTGTAAAATTTAAATTACTAAAGACAGTTTAATAAACAATCATATAATCTCATTGTGAAAGTAAATACATAAAGTGTCATAAACAAGTTTTTAAAACTCCATCACTACCCAATCTGTTATTTTGAGTACAAAATAATAAAAGTATTTTGTATTAATAGTAAGAGCAAAGGTCTTTCTTTTTCTAAGAAAATAAATTCCATAATATATTTGTTAGTTTAAAAAAGAGGGGGGGGGTGTCTGTGTTAAAACCAAGCTCAAAATAGCCAGGAGTTTTAAATTCAGAGCAAAACATAAGCCTGTGTTTACCTGTTTGAAGAAGAATCTGTTCTGCTTTGCCTCATTAGTCTAGTGATCTAGGCTAGAGAAAATAATGTTGAAGTGGCTTCTTCGATAATTATTCATATAAAAAAATGAAATCTTTTTCTTCCAAGAATTAACTTTCTTGTTTGTTTTATTTTAAAGTCAACACAGGTTTTTGGATTATAGCAAAATATATACATACATATATATTAATATAAAACATTGACTACGTTTGCTTATATGGCCTTATTTGACATACTGGTACAAATGACTTTCAGCAAATTTGAACAGTTAGTTAATTTGGAGGAATTTGTCTCTTTAATATATACTACAAAATAAAATTTCAAATTGTTTTTCAACAATTTAGTTAAAACTAGCAGGAAATAGGCCACATTTTATGTAGATTAACTTTAGTATCTGTTGACTCTAATAATCATTGTTTTTTTTTTTTCTTCTAATATTTCTGTATGAATAAATGTCAAGCTGGCTTTATCCAGAGATTGAAGAAAAGAACCTTTAGTAAGCCACTCAGTTAAAATGGCTGGCTGTCTCTGCTGGTTTCGTTTTTGAACAGACTTTATGGTTTTTCCTACTGATGAATGATTCTTTTGTGAAATAACTCAGTGGTTTGAAAAGTGCATCAATGATTTTAATTTCTTAATACAAGACATAATTTCCCTTTTTGTCCTTTTCTATTTATATTTGAGGAAGATTGTAATTATGTATATCAAGATATCTTAATACTTTGACTTGTAGAAAGAAGTTAGAGATCAGTTGAATTTTTAAAAATTCAGTAAGGCAATTATGATATTGGAGTTCTACAATTGCTTGTACAGCAGTTAATTCTGAATAGACATGTGAAAGAAGAATCTTAGGCATGGCATGCTACAGGAGGTAGGAGAGGCATCCTAATGCTAAAACCTGGGAGAAATAACTCCAGGTTTTTTGATGTTCAGTTTTATGGAACAGGAATTAATGAGGAAGGAATTTTGAAGCCAGGTTTTGTTTACAAGTATAGCTATTTGGAATGGCGTTAAAGATTAATATTTTATAATTTTTCACTTAAAAAATCTACTTTTTGGAAAAAATATAAAGTGAACTGTTTTTGATGGGCTTAGGTTTGGAGCAAGAGGAGGTGGAGGCCTTCCTCCAAAGAAATTTGGTAATCCTGGGGAACGTTTGCGCAAAAAGAAATGGGACCTGAGTGAATTGCCAAAGTTTGAGAAGAACTTTTATGTGGAACATCCTGAAGTGGCCAGGCTTACCCCGGTAAGTTTTTTTAATAGTGAGTTTTGTAAATTTGAAGAAAATTTTTAAATGGCCAGAATATATTTGAGTGCTTTTTGTTTTAACAAGCTGTAAGTCTATTTCCCCCCTTATTTTGAGAATAGAAACCTGAATGGCAGGTGGATGTATATGTACATAAATACATTTATATATACACATACATATATACGTGTAAATTTTTATGCTTGACTGATCTATGCCTCACTTTGGTTTTTATATCTTTACCTCTATTAGAATTGATCAGGTATAAAATACATTTTAGCAATAAAATGATTTCAGTGTCCCTGAAAAATATAAATAGCATTTGCTGTTTATCATAGTGTTTAAGAAGCAGAAAATGAGAACTGGTATTTTTCCTAGTTGTTAATGTTTGGTCAGATCCATGGGATTTGAAAGTTGCGACAGACCTTAGAGAAGATTTAGTTCAGCATTTGCTTTAATCAACTATAAAATAAGACCAGTCTGATTACTTATTTTCATTCTGATTGTTGACTAAGTAATAATCTGAGTTTACAGACGATATGATATGGATTAAAATCAAAGCCTTCATCAAAATGCTCTTTACTTATTTTATGACCAGGTCATTTCTCCTCTCATCCACCTCTCCAAGTTTTCCTGGCAAAACTCCCCACAGTGGGAGTAATCTGGATTAGGAGGGAGTTAAGGAAGGAGGACATTTAAAAAAACAAATAAAACTACCACATAACTCTTTAATAAAAGTCTACAGTAAAAAAAACAAACAAACAAACAAACTAGCTCTATCTAGCTGCCCTCTTACAGCAGTAGCTGATGTGGGGGGCTTTATTTTCAGGAAGGGGAGACAGATAATGATATGGATTAAAACCAAAGATAGATAGATATATAAGTTGTCCCCAAAAACTTAACATTTCTTTATAGTGGAAAGAGAACTAGTCTAGGAAGGAAGAGACTAGTTAGCGTTGCCATTGATTTGTTACGTATTGACTGAACATGATATTGAGCCTCTTTGCCCCTTGGTCAAAAAGCATTTCTTAAGCACTGCATGGCTGTCAATAAGCTAAGCAATGGCCTCACTTGCTCGTTTGTAACATGGGGATAATATTATTTCATAGGGTTGTTTTAAACATCAAAGGAATTAAGGGCTATGAGGGTAATGTATGTGGAGGATAGTTTTATATTTAGGAAACTATGTAAATGTATAAAAATTAATTTCCAATAAGATATTTGACAGTGAATTGAAACATGCTTAAGATGCTTTGAAAATAGATAAATAGATAAAATAGATAAATTTCACCTCTAGAAATAGTAGACCTACTTCTGACCATTCTAGATAATTAAGGTTTTAATATATGTAGATTGCAGATAAAAATCTTAAGAAAGAACAACTTAAATGCTAACTTGCAGGCCTCCTTTGTTAACCCTCTGTATAATCCAGTAGAATTTTAATTCAGTTACTCAAAAGGAAGTTGTGATTGAAAAAAAAACACAAAACAAACCGAAAACCCCCACAAAAAACTAGCTTTATATAATGCCTGCTATGGGCCAGGCACTGTGCCAAGTGCTTTTACAAATGCTATTTCACTTGATATTCAAAACAGCCCTAGGAGGCATAAGTGTTAATTTTCTCATTTGAACATTGAAGAAATTTGAGATAAGCAGAGGATAAGTGACTTGTCCAAGATCATGCAATAAGAGTTCAGGCTTGGCCTTCTTTCCATTAGGCTGAAGCATGCTTAAAACTGTTGGTAGAAAACAGCATTTTAAAGGTTTCCTAGACCCTCCGATGCACTTAGGGTTTTATTTTAGTGAAATGGAAATTTAATAGTTGCCAAGTTAAAGGAAGCTAGGTAATGGCTATCCCAAATAGAAACTTTATGCTAAGCTGCTTGGTTTTATTTTACTTTAGTATGAGGTTGATGAACTGCGCCGGAAGAAGGAGATCACAGTGAGAGGAGGAGATGTTTGTCCTAAGCCAGTATTTGCCTTCCATCATGCTAACTTTCCTCGTAAGTAATCTTCAGTTTAGTCCAAATTATTCAACTAAACGTTTATTTGTTGTGTATGAAGAGCACTAATGAAAAAATTAATGAAGGGGGAGATTTTAGTTTTATTTAGTTGGTTAAAGGATAAACGGAAAGGGTACTTGCTAGTTCTATTCGGATTAGACCTAGAGATTAAGGTAGCCTTACCTGATGACATGGGCAGTTTCATGTTGGAGAATGCTGAGTGCACAGATTCTGATAAGTGATCAGGAAAATATTGTCCACATTTGTGAAGTCTGACATCCAGTGACATAAACTGGACATTATTAATTTTCATAATAAGTGAAAGGAATGATGTGGGGATGACTGTAGGTTATAAACTTCTTTGGAATTGCAAACTTTGCCAGAGTGAGATTGGTAGATACCAAGGATCCAAGCATTCTCTCTGTAAACTTCATGTGATCTTGTTAAGAGACTTTGTGATATTCTTTAGAGCAGAAATTCTTAAATTCTTGAATAAATGCTATCTATACCTTGGGCACCTAGGCAGTGGAGCACAAGGGGAGTTTGGTCTGTTTTTTCATTTGATTTCCATCAGAGAGATGGAATTGTTGGGGTCCATTGAAAACACATGTTCCATTCTTACCGAACATGCCTAAATCTTTTATTTCTTAGGTGCACGTGCATCGAAAATTTGACACTTTCCTTTCTTATTGAGTATGGGTTATAGGATGGGGAGGGAGGTTTAGGGATAAAAAACAGTTGGGAAATACTGCTATAGAGTTTTAACTCTAAATTGTTATAGGAAGTGGCAAAATATGAGATTCCCTACCTGAATTCTCTACAACTGTTACTTATGTTCATATCCTTTTAAATTTTGAGTGAAGTATTGTGTTTGTTTGGTTTTTTGTAGAGTATGTAATGGATGTGCTAATGGATCAGAACTTCACAGAACCAACTCCAATTCAGTGCCAGGGATTTCCATTGGCACTTAGTGGCCGTGATATGGTGGGCATTGCCCAAACTGGCTCTGGGAAGACTTTGGCGGTATGTACCAAGAACCATCATTTTCACAGTATTCCTGTAGTCTGCCTCTGAGTTGCTGAATTGTATACTGGGAGTCTCTAGTGAAAAGTTTACTGAAGTTCAGGACTCTAGGAGATCCTGGTTTGAATTGTACACTTAGCAAGTTCCCAACTCCTCTGTGTCTATTTCCTTGTTTCTCCTGTAATTCCTGTTTCCTCTGTAAAATGGGAATTATAATAAGACTACCTCACAGTGTTGTTGTGAGGTAAGTTTCATAAGCTTTCAATTGTTACCTAAATGGGAGCTTTTCTTAATCAGTTGATAAATTGATAAATTTTCTCCATTGTTTTGTATGTAGATGACATTTAAGTAAGCAGGATTGTGTTGATACTGCTACTTGTTTTAGTTGGTGAAATGGCAGAAACTTGGCAATACTATACAGGAAGTAGGTTTTCTTTCCCCTCCCTCCCGAGGTTTTAGCTGAATTTAATTTGTGCTATAAGAGAAAAGATAATGTCCTGTAATAGAGAGGGTCTTGGTCGGCATATAATACTCAGGAAGTCTGTGTTGGAAGACCCTTATGCAAACTTTAGCTTAAGCCATCTCATGTCATTATGTAATATTATTTATATCAAAAGATTGTTGTGGGAAAAAATGTTTTGTAAATAGGAGTTGGTCTTGCTCAACTAAAGGCCAACATCCTATTGAAATTTTCTTTTTATTCCTTTTTCAGTATTTGCTGCCTGCAATTGTTCATATCAACCATCAGCCATATTTGGAGAGGGGGGATGGCCCAATTGTAAGTCTTGTTCTGTTTCCTTTTTTTTTTTTTTTTTTTTTTTTTTTTAAACTAAAAAGCATTCATAAGAAACCATGTAAGCACTTAAAATGCTGAGCAAATGCACGCTGTATGGTGCTAAGCACCTTGCTATATTTTTATAGGACAGCAAGAGAAGAAAATATAAAGTCAATGTTTACATATACAGACTTTACAAGATAAGTGGTGAGGCAAGACATACATATGTGTTGTAATGGTTTGATGATGTTGATGTGAATATCTCTTATGGGAAATAGGGTTCTAGAGTTTGTTTTAATCATATGTGCTTGTTAACTAGGATCTCATTTTAATACTTAATTTATTTGCATAAGATGTGTTTTACAGGTGTCCTTTTTACTTTGCAGTGCCTGGTTCTGGCGCCTACCCGAGAATTGGCCCAGCAAGTACAGCAGGTAGCTGATGATTATGGCAAGTGCTCTCGATTGAAAAGTACTTGTATATATGGAGGTGCTCCAAAAGGTCCCCAGATTCGAGATTTGGAGAGAGGTAATAAGGAATCCAAAGCTATTTCACTTTGTATAAAATACATGTGCATTTTCAGAGAGCTGTTTTTCTGCATAGCAGATGTCTGTAAATTAGATCATTTTTTTCTTTTAGCTTCCATTATAAAAGTAAAACTGTGTTTTCCATAGTTTTTTTTTCTCTTCACTGGGTAATAAAATTCACCTTTAAGAACATACCAATTAAAAAGTGGAGATTTAGGTATGGGGGTAAAAAGATCTGAAAGTGTAAGTGATGTTGTCTCTAATCTCAAATTTTCTTTCTGTAGGTGTTGAAATCTGCATAGCCACTCCTGGTCGCCTGATAGATTTTCTAGAATCAGGGAAGACCAACCTTCGTCGTTGTACTTACCTTGTATTGGATGAGGCTGACAGGATGCTTGATATGGGTTTTGAGCCTCAGATTCGAAAGATTGTGGACCAAATCAGGGTGTGTAAAACTGATGCTTTTTCCTCTTAATCTCTAGCTATAAAAGTTGCTTCATCCGGCATCACTCTCTTTTTGCTTTTAGCCTGACAGACAAACCCTGATGTGGAGTGCCACCTGGCCAAAAGAGGTTCGACAGCTTGCCGAGGATTTCCTTCGTGACTATACCCAGATCAATGTGGGGAATCTGGAGCTGAGTGCCAACCACAACATCTTGCAAATTGTGGATGTTTGCATGGAGAGCGAGAAGGACCACAAGTATGGATCTATTTTCAAATAACCTATTACTGAGTAGGCCAATTAACTTAATTTTTGGCATTTGAATGTTTCTTAGTGATTTTCCAAATCATTCTCAAGGTACCTAAAAGATCAGTGAGCATTGTAACTTAGGTTGGTAAGCATCTTAGAATTTGTGATTACCTTCTAGACTAATCCAGCTAATGGAGGAAATAATGGCTGAAAAAGAAAATAAGACCATAATCTTTGTGGAGACAAAGAGACGATGTGATGACCTGACCCGGAGGATGCGCAGAGATGGGTAAGTGTGGTATTGAACTGTCAGCTTCAGTCTGTAAGGAATTCTACAATTAAAATGGGAGCAGCAATTGTCTTTGTGTTTTGCAAAATGGTCACAATAATATATTGATATGGTAACCTTGACAAAACTAAACGTGATTGATGGTTATGATTATTTTCTTGACTTTGTTTTCTTTAATATGTTTTCTAAAATGGAGGTCAATTTTCATTGACAGATGGCCAGCTATGTGTATCCATGGAGACAAGAGTCAACCAGAAAGAGATTGGGTACTCAATGGTGAGTAGATATCAAGTATTGAACTTTTTGATGAAATATTTCTCTTGCAAATTGAGCTCAGCTCAGAAAAACTTTGTAGCACAAATGTTCAAGGAAGGAATATCAGGATGGTAAAGGAACTAATATGGTTTTTTAAACTACATAAAGTAGGATTCAGTAATACCACTCACTGTCAGCAAAAATTTTGTACTTTCCCCTCATAGTCCTTTTTTTAGTTCATTGTCATTAAGCTGGAATAAAACATGTCCTTTTTAAAGGAATGTACCTGTCTTCCCCAAAGAACTTTATTCCTGGCTCCCCTATTCTTGATGGAGTTTCCTGCTATCTCTAAATTGAATTTAGGATTTGGTCTAGAAAATGGGGTATCTGGATTAGGTATATAATAATGGGGGGGGAAAGCATTTGGTGGTGGTGGTGGTGGTGGTGGTGGTGGTGGTGGTGGTGGTGGTGGTGAGGAAACACCTTCACTTTTTAAACTAACAAAGTGGAAGAAAGGCCCATTCAAACTTGGAAAGGTTTTTAGATTTTCTTCTAAAAAATGCCTTTTAGCTCTATTTACTCAACCTGATATTGGATGGGGGGGCTTTTGTCTTTCAGAATTCCGTTCAGGGAAGGCTCCCATCCTCATTGCTACAGATGTAGCCTCTCGTGGGCTAGGTTTGTACAGATAGGTGTCTCTTGCCTATTACTGGTATATGTATCTTTTTTGGTTGGGAGGTTTACTTACTATCTCAAAGTAGACTTTATGTGTGTATATTTAGATATAATTTTTAAAAAATAATGCAAAGCGTGATTTTCCCCACAAATAATTTTTTTTAAAACTGGTGTGTTTTTGTTTTTGTTTTTGTTTTTTTTTCTTAACATGTTCAAAGTCTCTTCCTGCTCCTAACAAACAGGCTTTGGTTTGCAGCAAGGCCTAGGCATGACTACTCAAGAGGGAGAAGAGACATTCAGTTAAAGCGGTTGATTCTGGCCCACCCCCAGTTTGCGTTCTCAGACTTCTTGGTTGGACAGCATGGGCTGTATTGTTCTTGGCTATCTTCAGCTCACCTGTATGCCAAGGAAAGAGCCGATTGCTTTGTTGCAATTTTCGTCATAACTTTTCTTCTCGATAGTTGGCCACCCGAACAAAGGTTTTTTTGCCCCTGTGTTTCAAGCCATTTTGGGGTAGTTGTCTATGAGGCAGAATTCTGAAGTTAGTTTGCATCTCTTCTTCCTCTGCTTCACAATACTGTTGCAACGGATTGTTGGGGTTTAGTAATTAAGACTTGAGCATATCCTTGTACGGATGGCTTAGTCAATCACTGTTGCCCATTTTATCACCGACTGCTGTAAAATAAATTATCTTGGGGACCGAGTTCCCTGTTTGTGATAAACACACACTTACTGCCAGTTTTAAAAATGAACCTTCTGGCAGCCTTCCACTGTGACTTCAGATGTACCCAGACATTTCTGGGCCACTTTGTTTTTTAACGTGGTTGTCAGACTTGGCAGTGCCAGCCTCGACTTTAAAGTATGTAGATAGCTTTGCTCATGAATTAAGTCCGACTCGGAAGGGTTCTGTGATTGGGAGCCCTGTCTTAATGGGGAAAGGCCAGAAAGGCAAGTACACCTAGAAGCCTGGTGAAGGCATTGAACCTAATGAGAGATGAGTGTTGGGGCTAAGCCCCAGGTCTGTTGGTGCGATTTTCCTTGTCAGACTTTTCTTTCTCCAATCCTTACCCAAAAAGTGTTGCTAATCACCTCTCCTCTGAGAGGCGGTGGTTTCCCAGCTGTGACTGGAGACTGTCTCTGCCCTCAGAAGGTCATGTCTGGACCTGTGCAGCGAGAACTTGGGCCTGTTGGGAGAAGGGGCTGAGGCCTGGAAGCAGTTTTTATGGAAAAGAAAAGCTTTCAGTGATGGTGATTTTTAAACAGGCTTGCTATGTGCTGGTAGCTTCTTTGTGCATCTCGCCTAGACAGTTAAAATAAACTTGCAGTTCCCCCCACCCCCACCCCACCCCTGCACCCCTATCAACCTAATTGGCCGCCATGTTATAATCAGCCTCCCATCCCCCCACCCCCCACTCACCCGAGTGAAGGGGCCCGGGAAGGTTTCTGAGTCTGTTTCTTGTTACTAAACAGCACCCGTGCTTGTTTGGGCCCCTTTTGTTTGCTGCCTTGTAAAATCAAAAGGAGGACAAAAATAAACTGGCCAGCTTGTGACCAAGGTCCTCTGAGATCTGGAAAGTGAAGGCGTCTACCTCGAGTAGACAGGGGCGCACTATTTTGGCGGAGTCACCAGGCCTTTTCTCTCCCTCCCTGGCAAACAGTGGTTTCTTAAATGCTCCCTTCAGGTAAGTTCAAAACTCCCAAATTTCATTAGTCACTATCAAAGAAAAAAAGCTCCTTCCCCTGGTCTTTCTAAAATCTTGTTTTGTTAAACTTCACTTGGATAAACTAAAAACATTGAATTTCTTTTGTCTTGTTTTCTAACAGAAGCTTTGCTATCAGCTGCACGTCACTCAGTGCAGGCTCGGGGCATCTCTGCATGGGTGGTCCGGAGCCGCTCTAGATGAGCATATCTCTTAGCCTCTGTCCCCATCCTGTTCCCCACTCCCCACCCTTCCTTTGCCCCCCTCTTCCCCCATTATTGTTCGAGCTGCAGACCAAACCATAGGGCTTTTTTTGATGGTCTGACCAAAAGGGTATGTGGCCCAGAGAATACTTTCTTATCCCTGTTACATCTTTTCTAAAGGCAACAAGATAATACCTTTGTGGCACACGAATACAAAGAGCATGATTAGCTGGAGAAACCTAATCCTAGACTTGCTCTTGTGTGTACACAGGACCACCTTTTTAGTCTGGAGAACTATCACCAACTTTGACCCCCTTCCTGCCCCAAGATGTTCCCAAAGGTTAGAATCTGAATTATTGACTACGGTCCCCAAAGCTTTCTGTTAAGAAAGCACTTCATGCATTCAGTGCAATAATTCAACTTGCTCTGCTGCTGGACAGACATGCGGAATGGGATTGACCAAGGAGCATACAGTTGGTTGCTATTTATCCTGGCTCTGAAGATGTGGCTGTGTTGATAAAAAATTTCCCATCCCTTATCTTACTCTTTGTCCTATCTTTGCACATTTTTTTTTTGTTTGTTTGTTTGTTTTTTGTTTTTTGTTTTTGTTTTTTTGCTCTGTTAACATCAAGGACCTTAGCTGGAGACTCACGCTGCCCCCTGTGATATCTGCCTTCTCACTCTTTCTGGTGTGATTCAGGACTTAGGAGTCAGCAAAGACTGAGGAGCCTTTTCTGTAATAAGAAACAGACAACGTCCCTTTCTTCCCATCTCCTTTAACAACAGTTACATAAACATTTTTTTTTTTTTTTCAAATCATCTCCCCCTGAAATTAATGCAGTCTGGGCAATAGATGCAGTCTGACCCTTTGGATGTAACTTTTGCATTTTTATTCATTTTTTTCTACAATCACCCCTATTATCCCCGGGGGGAGGCGTTGGAGGACCTGAAATTTTTACCCGAACCCAGGTTCTCCGGCGCTTGGCAACCAAATGGGGCTACAGAGAAGCATCTAAGCCAGTTCACAGAGCGAGCGTGTGTGGGGACTTCTCACTGCCACGGACCCTTGATGCATGCTCCCCGCGCTCCAGTGGTCCCGTGTCAGAGGGCGGAGTTTTCGAAAGGAGGCCGCCAAAAATAAAAGGCAAAGAGACGGGATCGGCTGCAGCGGTTTCCCAAAGGAGGAGGGAGTGTGCATCGGTCTGGTAACAAACAGAGAATGTTTTTTAATTATTTATATCACAAAAATCTGTGTTTTATCTTGGATATTTTCTGAATATTCTTTGTAAAATGCAGATTTTTTTTTTCCACAAAACATTAGGTCTCTAATGACAGTCTTAACTTTGCTTGTTTTAGTAAATAGATTATCTTACGACTTCCACACTAACCTTTACATAGTTTTTAGAGATGGCCATAATGTATCTCAAGGTTTCGTGGCATTTTCCAAATTGGCTATTCATCTCATTCCCTGGTCACTTAGACAAGCTTTGGTTGAGTTCAAACCACAACCTTGAGTTGATCAAGATCATCAGAAACTGGACTTGGTAGTATAGTAAAATTTTA
Source organism: Sminthopsis crassicaudata (assembly GCF_048593235.1). Classification (NCBI taxonomy): domain Eukaryota; kingdom Metazoa; phylum Chordata; class Mammalia; order Dasyuromorphia; family Dasyuridae; genus Sminthopsis; species Sminthopsis crassicaudata. The sequence goes on along the minus strand of NC_133621.1, from coordinate 299,909,377 downwards.
GAGTAAAATGTTTTCAAGCTAATTAGAAGAAAAAGGTAGGAAAAGATGACTTATTTCAAGTTTAAAAAAAATTAGGTGAACAAAATTTGTAGCAGGAGTGTTTCTAAAGTTGAACAATGGGGAGAATTTTAATAAAGAAAATGAAATGCTTTGGTGTAAAACTCCTTTGACAAAATAGTCATAAGAAAGTAAATGAAGCTGTATTTTTGCCATGTAACTGGTTTGAAGGTAAGTGTGTAATATTGTTATATTTTGCTGGGCTTCTCCCAACAGAGTTGAAGTGGTTTGCCCTTATTTATACAATGGTATCATTTTGCTTCATGTTCTAGTGAGTTTTGGAGAGGAGTGGGCTGGAATTCACTTGACTCTTTAACAGAGGGTATCTCTTGGACAATTGTTGTCATTTCATGAAGCACTTGATTTATTTAGCACAGGCACTTTTGATGAGATGGTTGCATTAATACTTCTGCATCCATTTGGAGGTGATGTGCCACTCATTTAGGGGGTCCCCAAGATTATCTGATCTTGTTTTTCCCTCTTTTACTCTGTTGGGATAAGTCTGTTTTGTTTCTGTTCAGTGTGGTTACTAATTTAATCTTCTCTCCTCTTGCTGTCATCCACATCCGTGCTTCCCACCTATCGTTGGCACATTCTTTACCTTCTTTTCCACCACTTCAACCCCCATCTCCGGATTCATCATTGGTCCTGAAGATGTGGAAGATGTAAAGTTTGTGATCAACTATGACTACCCAAACAGCTCAGAAGATTATGTGCATCGAATTGGCCGAACAGCCCGTAGCACCAACAAAGGCACCGCCTACACATTCTTCACCCCAGGAAACCTAAAACAAGCTAGGGAACTAATCAAAGTGTTAGAGGAGGCCAATCAGGCCATCAACCCGAAACTGATGCAGCTGGTGGACCACAGAGGAGGTGGTGGAGGAGGGGGTAAGTTAATCCTGGGGTTTTTCAGATCCTTAGGTGGAACTTCAAATATTTTAATCCCTTGCTTTGGTCCAGTGGAGGCAGGTAAATCCCACCACCCTGGAAATTGTGTTTTATTGAGTTTAGGAGCGATAAAAGAGAAAACTATACAGTTTTGTTTTTTCCCTTCTTCATTGAAAATTACAACTTAGTCCTTTGTTGCCTAGATATAGCCTTGGTCTAACCGTGGGAGTTGTTTTTGTTGTTTTTTGCTGAGTTAATTGGAGTTAAGTCACTTGCCCAGAGTCACACAGCTAGGGAAGTGTTAAGTATCTGAGATCAAATTAGAACTCGGGTCTTTATGACTTTAGCGCTGGTGCTCTATCCATTGTGCCACCTAACTGCCCTTTGTCGAGTTTTTAATATATATATATATATATATATATATATATATATATATATATATATATATATATATATATATGTGTGTGTGTGTGTGTATGTGTGTGTATATATATATATATATATATGTGTGTGTGTGTGTGTATGTGTGTGTATATATATATATATATATATATATATATATATATTTATGTATGTGTATATATATGCATCTTGTTCATTAAGAAAATATATCACAATTTTTAGAACTTATCCTACCCTTTTCCTTCTCCAATGGTGTTTTCTCTTAGATTCCTGCCAGTCTTAATGACCATACTGGTTGTATAAATCAATATGCAGGAACACTCAAAATAGAGCATAAAATACTTCCATCACTTTATTTTCAGAAAGTTTTATCCTCAAGATTGATAATTTGTGCTGTATGTTTATTTTAGGTATATAGGAGAGGTATATAATTCTGGCCCTGTTTTTATGGTTGTAGATATTGAGCCGAAAGGTTTTTTTATTGTTGTATTAGGGAATAAAACAACTTGGGTCAGCTCACTCTTTCAATGCGGCTGACCATCATTTTTTAAAAGCTCAGGTGTGGGTCCCCTAAAACCTGTAAAATGGGGTTTATTTAGATTATACACTTAAATCTAAGAAAGACTGACTGGTATGAACAGCAGGAAAATGGGGAGTAACTGAAGATTTTAGTTAATTCAAATTGAATGCTCATTTCCCCGGGTTGATATTTGAGGATCCAGCTTTTGTGGATCTCCTCAATAGAAGTTACAGAAATTTATTAGAAATAATTGCTGTAGGCAACTATATAAATATGTGGACATTGTATTTAACATATACTTTAACATATTTAACATGGGACTACCTGCCATCTGGGGAGGGGGTAGAGGGAAGGAGGGGAAAAGTTGGAACAGATGTTTTTACAAGCTTCAGTGTTGAAAAATTACCCATGCATATGTTTTGTCAATAAAAAACTATAATTTTTTTTTCCCTGAGGCTGGGGTTAAGTGACTTGCCCAGGGTCACACAGCTAGGAAGTGTGAAGTGTCTGAGACCAGATTTGAATTTGGGTCCTCCTGAATTCAAGGCTGGTGCTCTATCCACTGTGCCACCTAGCTGCTCCTAAAACTATATATATATTTTTTTAAATGGGACCATCTCAGGCCCAGAAGAATTGGGGGGAGAAAGAAAAAGAAATAATTGCTTTATAACTTTTGTTAGAAAGCTATACATTTGGGGAGTTGCCCTCAGATGAAGAATTATGAAAAGTATGAGGTCCTCTTGCCCTGAGTATATCTGGTTGTATTAAAATCCTATGTCTAGGCACCGTGTAATTCCACATATCTTTCCATTAGGTGGACGTTCTCGATACCGTACCACCTCCTCGGTCAACAATCCCAATCTGATGTACCAGGATGAATGTGACCGCAGGCTTCGAGGAGTTAAAGATGGTAGCCGGAGAGACTCTGGAAGCTATCGTGATCGTGGAGATACGGACAGAGCTGGTTATGCCAATGGCAGTGGCTATGGCAGTCCCAATTCTGCCTTTGGAGCTCAAGCAGGCCAGTACACTTATGGCCAAGGCACCTATGGGGCAGCTGCTTATGGCACCAGTGGCTACGCAGCTCAAGAATATGGAGCTGGCACCTATGGTGCTAGTAGCACCGCCTCAACTGGGAGAAGCTCTCAGAGCTCCAGCCAGCAGTATAGTGGCCTGGGCCGGTCAGGGCAGCAGCCTCAGCCTTTGATGTCTCAGCAGTTTCCACAGCCTCCTGGGGCTGCTAACATGATAGGTTACATGGGGCAGACTGCTTACCAGTATCCTCCCCCTCCTCCTCCTCCCCCTCCCTCCCGTAAGTGAAACCACTCGGGTGGTGGTGAGACTTGTCCAGACATCTTACTTACATTTAAAGGAACTCTTTCCTTTTTACTTTCTTTCCCCCTCCCCCTTTTTTTTTTTCCTTTTAACCATTGTGATTTGTCTTTCATGCAGGTTAGTTAGAATTCCACTGCCAGATTTCTTCTGCCCGCCAAAATGATCCAGTCTGTTAGAAATTTTATATTAAAAAAATACATAGCTGACTGGAAAAGTTTCCCTTTTATCCCCTTCAACTTCTTGCATGTTGAGGAAATTTGAGCTGAGCTTTCTTTTCTTTTTTAAAAGAAAAAATGGGCATTAGGCAGTTTAGTCCTAACCCATTTTTTGTTTTGCCTAAGTTAAGGAGTTGGGCGGGATGGAGATTTGCAGTGTGTGGCACAGGAGAGCACAGCATGCTTTCCTGTGCTCATTTGATGGGGATGTAGGGAGAGCATGTAGAGCATTTGCTGTGATGTTCTAAGTTCTCTGAAACTAGCTTGGAGTTGAGTTCTTACAATGGGCACTGGGCACTGTTTCTAAGCTCACATATTTTAAGGTGTGCTTGTTTTACGTGGTTGATTGCCTGTTAAACATTTTGTGGCAACCAAATTCTGATTGGATTGGGTATTAAACTCTGCCTCCTCCTACCTCCCTTATGGCTCACTTCCCCAAAAAGAAATCTCCTGTGGGTCTGCCTTACTGAAAAAAATCAGCCATTGGTGGGTCAGCCATAGAGTCATAAAGATTAGATTGCTGAGAATCTGGATTTCACTATGGCCAGAAATACAAGCTGATTTTAAAATGAATGTCATTCATTTTAAAGGCTGTGAGTAGTATTCTCTGTGATTGCTAAAGTAGAACATCTCCACAGCTGGGTGGGAACTGCCTGTATTTATTCCTCACATAGGACCATCTTTGGAAGTCAGTTTCCATCCAGACAGCTGCTGTGGGCTGGACGAATGGAAATGCCCATGAAAACAAAGCAGACTTTTATTTATCAATTAATTCCATCCATTTACCTGCAAGATAAAGTTGTAGGTAATTTGCAGAGAATTTGCTGACTAGGTCACGGATGAAATTTTCTTATTAACACTGTTTACAGAGCTAGGGTGGAACTCGTTTTTTCCTATCATCCCTCTATCTTTTTACCCAAAAGGGATTAGGCAGAGCAGTTCTGAGTTCATTGTTTTAAAACTTCCCTTGTCCTTTCTATAGACCTTTATAACTGAGCTTCTGGGTATGTTTCTCCAGGATCCTATTGTGGTCAGTTTTTACAGGTAGGTAGTATTGTAGGGACAGGTTAGGAAAGACTGGAACGTAAGCATTTAATTTGCTCTTTCTTCATCTGAAGGTAGGTGAGTGTTTCCTGTTTGTAGTTAAGCATGTTGTCTATTCTCTAATGTGACTTCATTTGGCAGATGGGCCAGGAACAGCAGATCCTGGAGAGAATTCCCTGCCCTTATTTCATACAATCTCTCTCACCTGACTAGTTACTGTTGGCATCCTTTGGTAAAGCTGCAGAAGCCCAAACGCCTCTCCCAGAGGCCAATGCGAGTGGCTCTCTGTGGTTATTGTGGGCAGTGAAGGGGCTTGTGCAGAGTCTCAGTGGGCTGCATTTCTTCAACTGAAGGAGTGTGCTTGTTGATTGATAAGATCTGGGTTTGGCCTCCCCACTCCCCCTTTTGATTTTGTTTTCAGGCTTCTTTAGGGGGAGAATAAGGGGGGGTGGTCCCCTGAGGGCTTCCGAAGGTCTGGTTAAGTGTGCACCATACCAGGTAGGTTGTTAGCATAAGCTGGAATTCTGTGCATGTAAGCTGTTTGGCCTTCATGTTTTCTTTTCTCCCCATACCCTCCATTTTTCTCTCTGCCCCTTTCTTTTTCTCCTATCCTGAAAGTTGAGGATATGGGGGTGGGAGGTGGGGAAAGGCACCTATTAGTGTGGCGGAAAGTTTGCCCTGTGCTTCGTATCATTGAACCCAGGCCCCCAAAGAACTTTTGCTGTCCAAGCACTGATCGGTCTGTTGTAGATGTTTTCTTCTCCCTTCAAACAGATGGGAAACTGTTCACCTGTGAGTTCTCATGCAGAAGTCCGCCAGGGAGATAGGCTGCCCTCTCACAGCTCTTAAAGCTGATGTTAATGAGAAGGGTCTCCTGGCAAGGGAGGCAGCATTTTGTTTGCTCCTGCTTCATTGCAAAATGAGATTAACAGCACATCTCAAAAGCTATTGCAGCTTGGATCTAACATCTGCAAGGGTCCCTTCTGTGTCATCCCGAGCATTAGCCTCCCCTGTCCTCATGTGCTTGGCTGAAAATGCAGATTCCAGCTGCTGCTGGGTACATAAGTAGGACAACCTTCATTGATAACTGCAATTGTATCATTGAAACTTCTTTTGGGGGGAGGGGCTTAATGTGGAATTGTTGGGTCACTTCTGACGCCTCCCTGACTAATGGCTTTACGGACTTCTCTACCTGAAGGGTCAGTGGCTTCCTCTGAGCGATCAGTGCTTTTGTTCATGCCCCTACTGGTCTCCAAACACATTCCTGTTGCATTAAGACTTGACTTGAAAGATTCATAGATGTGTAATGTTCAGGCACAGGATATTAAAAGCTATGTTACTATTCTTAGTTTGTAAATTGTCTTTTGATACCATCTTGTTTTCTTTTGTAGGTATAAATAAAAACTGTTGACAATAAGAGTGCCTTTTTTTCATTATTTTTCATTTTAGCAGAAGTCCAATGAATGGTTTGCCATTTCTCTGTGATCTTGGTCAGTCTCCTAGAACTCTGGAAGGAAAATGTGTAGGACTCAAAAAACCCATAGAGGTGCAGCATATTTTTCCCTCGAGGTGTATATAAAACTTTTTTTTTTTTTTTTTTTAAGGGAATAACAATGTAAAAATTCTAGGTCACCCATTTCACATTTTACTTCCAGCTTTGGTGTTTGTCCTTCATTCTTGAAGAGGGCCATGATGTCAGGGAGGTGGTGCCATGAGAACAAGTGAATTGGATTTAGATTGGGAGGGGCCCCCCACTGTGTGGAATTACCAGCCTCTCTCCTCCATCCCACCTGGGTCCAGTGGCAAAATAAGAGATCAGGATGCCTGGACATGGCCCTGCATGCAGTGGGAGACTTTGGCCTTTTATGCCAAGGTCTTAAAAAGATCTGTTTGAGGCAGTGCCCAATCATTGATTCAGGTGAGGTAAGAATTTAGGCAAAGAGATCTTGGAAAGATCACAGGAAAGCAATAACAACAAAAAATCAGATATGGGAGAAGACCCTCACTGTATTGTGAATTGTAGTAGAGTAAGAGTGGTGGTTAGGGTATACTCCATTTGGGTGCTCCTTCCTGGTTTGGAGAGAATTACCTTGGAAAACAATGAACATTCTGACTTGGGGGATACCCACTAAAGGATTGCACACTTCAGCTCCAGAGCTTGTCCCACCCTTCATTAAGTGTACATGTGAGTGGAGGGGAGGAAAAAGAAAGTGTTCTTCCCATCCCTTCCCAGAAGTCCATCAAAAACAGTACCACAGTAACTAGGAGCCGGTAGTCAGGAAATCCAGGTCCATGGTTGCCCCCAAGAGTTTTGTGTCACTTCTCAGGTCTTCAAACTGGCATCGGGAGGCTTAGCTTCTTTCCTTTAAGGACTGTCGAGATAAAAAGCAGGTAGGTCAGATTTTTTTGTTGTAGGGGGAGAGCATGTCAATGAGCACTGCCGGCTGGGTGATGGTTGGGCTTCCTAGCTTGGTGGGAGTAAGCCAAGCTGGGCCTTATTAATGTCATAGCCCTGTTTAATGGGTGCTGTATAACTCCCAAGAGATGCTCAGGGCCAAAGATGTTTGGAGTGGGATGGAGATTGTTGGAGTTGAGGAATTGTGCATACTAGTTTGTGAAATGGGTGGGGAGAGCTAGGCTAGTATATGAAAAACCTGGTAATTATCATAGGCAGAAAGATTAGAACAGTTTACTTATTTCTAGATATTCACAAAACTAGCTAAAAGGGTCAGTAAATGGCAACAAAAAATTAACAAAAATCATCAAACTTTGTTCAGAGTCTGACAGGAAATAGTTGGGAAAAGAAATTTCCAATCAAGATTACCTATAAATACACCAAAAAGCTACAGAAGATGAGTAATTGGAAGGAAGCAAATTGTAGTTTGACTGCATTAATGTAAAAATTGTTCTATTTAAATTTACTTATAGATTTAACGCCATGCTAATCAAATTATCAGAATACATAAGAAAATTGATCAGTGGACTAAATCAGGTAAGCAAAACCAGTTAGATTTAAGAGAGCACAAGAATACTAACTGCTAGTGGAAACTCTCCCCTATTAGGCAAAAATAGGAAAAACTAATCAGGCAGCAATTAGTAGCATTTACATGTCACAAAATGGTCCAAATGGACACAGTGCCTAAATTTAAAAATGTCACATTTCAAAAAAGCCTTGCAGAGCTGTGATTGGATAGTGGGGATAGAGAAAAGGAAGATGGGGAATTCTTGACTAAAGAAATAGACCTGATGGTGGAAAAAAAAAAAAAGATTATTTCACTTAGTAATGCAGAAATTTTTGTGTAAGCAAAACTAATGCAGCCAGAAGATGTTATTTGGAGAAAATGCATCAACTATTTTAATAAAAGGTCAATGAAAAACAGTAGATTCAAAAAATGTAAGAACAGAACTCCTACTCCCCAATAATTAATGTCCAAAAGATAAAAAAGAAAATCCAGCTATCAAAAACCTCCAATGCTCCAAATTTAAATTAATAATGAAGACAAAAGAATAATGCTGGAGGGGCTGTGGAAAGGTAAGTGCATTAGTACTTACACAGCAGGTGACCTTGGCCTGATAGCATCACCAGGCCATATACACTAAGGGGGGTAAAAACAGACAAATACTTGGTATTTGCAAAAATGTAGCACACTTGAATATATCAGGATTGGGGGAAAGTAGCTGCGTGCTGATTGAGGAACGTGTAAATAAACTTGTATATGGATGCAGTGTCATTGCTTTAGGAAAGAAGTGTGGAGAATTAGACTTGGGAGAAGTTGTATGAACCAAAGAGTGAAGGTGGGGGGAGATCCCATCACAAACTTGTGTTTATAAACAATAGTGTATGTGAAGACAAGATTGAAGGGCTTCAAAACTAATCAGTACTAATTGTTGCCGAATTTTTATTTTCGAAGATTGGTGATGGTGCAGGCCTTCCATTTGTGGATGGGAAAGGTGTGTTAATTTGGTTGGGTAGACAGTGATGTTACTGCCTTCTACCATCCCCTGGCACCTACCTTTGGTCACATACAGGTAGAAGAAGTCACAGTAGAATATGGTCTGCACCACCCCGGATACCACTGCGATTTGGTCATAGAAATTTTCCGTGTGGTACCGCCAGATCCAGTTGGCCAGATAGAGAGCCCGGTAAAGCCCCAGAAAGAAAAGGTAGTGAGTGGTGATGGTCTCGGCCTCCCCAGTCTTGCTGATCATGAAGAGTTGGGGCAGGATCGCCACAGACTCCAGGTAGATAGAGAAGGTCCAGAGGATCTGAGCCAAAGGGAAAGAGGCAGCAGCAAGTCAGAAGACAGACCCTGACAAGTTACTGTCTCTGTGGGCCTCAGTTTCCTCATCTGTAAAATGAGAGGATTGGGCTAGATGGCCTCAGGTCCACTCCAGCTCGCTCTCTATTACCCTACGACAAGGCCATTGTGAAAGGTGAGTCGGGACCACGAGTATATTAGCAAGAGGCAGCCTGGCACATGGTGGCTCGGCCACTTAGAGGATTGTGCTTTTTGAAGCTGAAATAATGTTTGAGCCGACGATGGGGAGGTTATCGGGAAGTGGTTTGTCGGAGTCTATGCTAGAAGTTAATAGAGTCAGGACTGATGTCCCCCTGTGACAAAAATTGTGAGACTATAGGCTTAGAGCTGGAAGTGACCCAAGAGATCTCCCATTTAGGAGTCAGCCTGAAGAAGGTAGAACCTCGAGGTCACAGGAGCCAGTCCCTGAAACTTCCTAGTCCAAACTAAATGTTTCTCAGGATTAGAAGTCTTCTGGGAAGCCTTTCCCCCTGTAAAATTAGCTTTTTTCTTTCCTTTAATCTCTGGACTTAATTTTATGAATTAACCTTGAGAATGTGATGCTGAATGCAATCTTTAGAAGGGATTTCTGCTGTTTAAGCTACACATTCTAAAGTTTAAAGAAACAAACTGCCATTTGTGACAGTTAAGAAAAGCAATTAATTTTTTTTTTAATTAACAGAAAAACACCTGTAACTATTTTAATAAAAGGTCAAGGAAAAACAGAATAGATTCAAATAATGTAAGGACAGAAGTCTACTGCCCAATAATTAGTCCAAAAGATAAAAAATGGGGAAATTTTTTCAAAAGAAAATCCAGCTATCAAAAACCTCCAATGCTCCAGGAAGTATAATTGCCCAATAGCTTTTGGTTTGACTCCCTGAGCACTGGTAGTTCTGGTCAAAGGATGAAGGGGCAGTTGGCTTTAGGAGCATTGTGGCACAAGGGCTGCTTCAGCTCCTAGGCTGAGAATAGGGACCTTTGAACAAGACTGGGGGTAGGGGCAGGGGCGGGACTGCTTTTCTTACCTCCAGAGGGGTGAAACTGTAATTCTCGAGGAAGGAGAGACCGGTGACTGGGACCAAGAGGAACTCGAGACGGAACGTGTCATTCTCACTGTCGAACGATTTCCAAAATTTCCAGTAAATCATGTATACGGTGACATAGGAACACAGCAGGAAGATCACCTAGGAGAGGAGGAACGAGGTAGAGTCCATTCCATTAGGCTCGTCTGCACCCGCTTGGGGGTCCAAGCCTTGAGTTCCAGATGAGGTGCCCCAGCCTCTGGACCTCAGAAAACACTGCAATTGATCCCCGCTCCGCCTTATTGGGGCCTACCCAGTCTAAAGAGGTAGGGGGGGAGCTGCTTCTGCTCTCCACCCCATGGGTCCAGACGGTGAGTTCCAGTTCTCCCTCCCCTCTCCTCACTCTTTTCTTTCTTCCCCATTGCTGTCAAGGGTAGCTACATCCCCTCTGGCTTCCCAGGCCAGCTGCCTAGACTGGTCCTCAACTAGACCTCCTCTCACAGGCCCCCTTGGCAACCTCCTCATAGGTCATCTCCAGCGCCTACGGTAGGTCCTCTCATTTCATACCTCAAGACATTTTCCACTCTTGTCAGGTGCATGTTCCCAAAGCCCAGATGTCCCACCGCCTTGTTCAGTCGGGTGGGACTCTTGAGACCCTGTGGAGTTCTCTTGGCAAAGATACTGGAGCAATCAGCCATTTCCTTCTCCAGCTCGTTTTTACAGATGAGGAAACTGAGGCAGACAGGGTGACCTGCCTTGCCCAGGGTTACAGCTAGCTAATTTCTGACCTGGATTTGACCCCAGGCTTTTCATAATCAAGGACCAGATAGTCTATCCATTGCAGCACCACGAGTCTCAACATCACTCCCCTTTTTGGCAAAGTCCCTACTATTCCCAGAAAATAAAGTCTTCCTTTGGTATTTATAGTCCCTCCCACCATGGTCCCTAACTGTCTTTCCAGACTTTTTACCTTCTCCCCTTTCATGTACATATTTGTTATTCAGCCTTGGGGCTGCTCCTGACTCCCCATGCTTGGAATACCCCCCTCCTCTGTCTCCTGGACTTCTTCCAGGACTCAGTTGCAACCCCATCTTCTCCAGAAAACTTCCCATCCCTCCTTCCTTCCCTCTAAAGAGGGCCTTCCCTCTGAAATTGCCTCCCATGGGATTAAGCTGTGTATAATTTGTCTACACGGGTTTGTTTGGCTGATAGCCGCCCTCCCCTCCCCCCCCCCCCCCCCCCCCCGCCCCAGGCGTGAGCTTTCTGATGGTGCTGACCACCTTGGTGACTTTCTTTATGTCTCCAGTGCCTGACACACAGCAGGCGCTTCATAAATGCCACTTGGTGATGCTCTGGCTGTATCCCTGCCATTCACCACGGCTCCCAGCACTTAACATCTACTTCAGAAATGCTTGATCCACTGCAGTCTGTGTTCCCCCTGGCACGGTTTCTGAGAGCCCAAGGTCGTGCCAACCTCCCAGTAAGCCTCCCTGTGAGAGAGTTTCTGATGGAGCATGGAAAATAACATTGGCGCTCATTGTTACAAGTCTCATGGCTTGAAATTCAGTCTTTCAGAGAGATGTCAAAAGCAGGTTGCTTTGACCTTCCTTCTTTCATTGAGTCAGCAAGCATTCCCTCTGCACAAGAGAGTCCCGTATTGAATGTTGGGAGGGATGCTATTTTGTTAAAACATGGCTCCTGCCCATTGGGATTTTCCAGTTCAGTAGCTGTGGAAGCCACAATGACCGAGATGTTTATTCTCTGCTGAAAAAACTCCCCCTCAACAAGGGGGAATGTCTAAACAATCTGTGGGACAGGTTTGTTCCTGGTGTTCCAGAAATTAGGATATTAGGATGATCAAGATTAGCTCCAGGGAAGAGATATAAGAAGGAACCTTCCACTCTTGGAGAGGTTGCAAAGGGGCAGAATGCTATATTGCTGAATTTTGCTAAATTGTTTCTCCCTTCTTTTAAATCTTTATTATAATATATTGGATTACTTGCTATCTAGGGGAGAGAAAGAGGAAAAATTGGAACACAAGACTTTTGCAAGGGCTAATGTTGAAAAATCCATGCATATCTTTTGAAAAAAAGCTTTAATAAAAAAAAAAACAAAAATTAAAAAAAATCTATTATAAAGGATCATTCTCTGGGAGTGAAGAGAGGGAGTGATAAATCAGAAAATGTAAGCGGTGTAAACAATGAGAAAGCAAACATTTGTTTTGAAAATTTTTTAAAAGCACATATATGGGGTTAGCTAGGTAGTGTAGTGGATACAGCACCATCCTTAAAGTCAGAAGGATCTGCATTCAAATCTGGTCTCAAGATGCTTAAAACTTCCTAGCTGTGTAACCCTGGGCAAATCACCCCAATTGCCTCACAGCAAAAAAAAAAAAAAATTTAAATCATATATATGTGCAGCAATGAACAACATTTGTAGGGATAAGCAAATGAAGAAGCGCATGCTAAATAAATTTCCCAGTACCAGGGGGACCAATAACTAATAACCAATAACTAAGGCCACTGGGGAAAGTCTTGGACACAGGAGTTCTCCAAGATGCAGAGCGACTCACTAGGTTGGCTAGAAGGCTGAGAGGATGGGAAGTAATTCATACGGGGCATCCCAAAAGTCTTGGCACAGCTTTAAGCTTTAATAACTTCACAAGCATCAAAGCTACAAATTTGCCCCCCAAAAGAAAAGAAATTAATAATTAAGATTTTTTAAAATAGTGATATGGCTCTTCATAAAATTCAGCATATCTACCATCTCGTGTCCTATGGGGCCCTAGTCAATTTTCAAACTTTGTAAAAAAACTGGTTAGCTGCTGCTAAGTAACTGAAAGGATTGTTTGTAATCCTAACCCAAAATCACCCAAAGAACTCAATTTTGATGCGTATATGATGGATGCCCACCAGGAAGGCAGCTAGTTGGCAAAGTAAGATAGAGCACCAGCTTTGAAGTCAGGAGGACCCAAGTTCAAATATGACCTCAGACACTTAACAGTTCCTAGCTGTGTGACCCTGGGCAAGTCATTTAACCTGAATTGTCTCAACAACAAAAAACAAAATGGTTGGTGGTGCAGTGGATAGAGCATCGGGCCTGAAGTCAGGAGGACCCGAGTTCAAATCCGACTTCAGAAACTTAACACTTCCTAGCTGTGTGATAACCCCGAGTGCCTCAGCAAAAATGATAAAACGGTTTTATGTTGTACAGAAATGCACAGCCTTTGTGAAGCACCTCCCTCCCCCTTACCTTCATCACTGTGTTATAGAGGGAGATAAAGTTGGTGAACAGGTCCAGGTATCGAGTTGTAAAGACAAGAGCAAATAGGACCTGGCTCTTCCCGGAGATTCCTGTGTCCAGGGAGAAAGAGCATGAATTAGAAATTAGAAAACAAACTTCTTAGGGCACACCCAGAATTTGCAGGCTACCTTTAGTCTAAATCAGTCATTTGGCCTTTGCTCTACTCCTTCAGTAAATGAAGGTGGGACTAAGCTGGAGGGAACTTGACTTCCTTCCCACATTTCTTTCTTTCCTTTGTTCCCCTCCCTCCCTCCCTCCCTTTCTACTTCCCACTTTCCCTCCCTCCTGAAGGATTCTGACTCCATTCTTCTGGATTTCTGGCCCAGCATTCCACAGACTAGACCACTGAGTTCTTAGTCCTTCTTGTTTTTCACTTTGGTTCCCTCTAAGGATGAAAGACTCTAGTTGGGAGGATGGGGCCATTTCCTAATGACATCATCTTTTCCTCTTGGAGGCCCAACTGCAGCGGGTAGGAGGGGAGAAATGAGTCTTTTCTTCAGCTCCTCTCTTCCATTTAGCCTTAGAAGAGCATCTGGACAGCAAGTGATTCCCCCCCCCCCCCAAAAAAAAAATGTTCCTGGGTCAGACCTGGCTGAGTAGAGCCTCTAATGGTCTCCACATGGGACCTCGTGCACAAGTTTGGACACCAGGGAAGCAGAATGAGGGGCTTGGACGATGAGTTAAGAAAAGTCTGCAGGCTTTGGATGGAAACACTCAATTCTGAAAGCTCTCTTGGGGGAAAAGCCAGAATCTCAGCGTTTGAGGTGAAATGGCCATAGTTGGGCCTCTTGTCCCACTTCCAAAAAGGAAGGCCCACAATTAAAATACCCAACAAATGATGATTCGATCTCTCCTCAAAGCTAATGGGGAAGAGAAGAAGCAAACCCCTGTTTCTGTTGGGACGGCTCTCGCTTGGTTTTTCTTAATATTGAGTCGAAGTGAGATTATTTGCAGTTGCTACCCAGTCTTGTCCTTTTCTGGTTCTGCTGTCTGGAAACAGGCCAAACAGCCTTCCTTAACCATTTTTGCAAAGCCAAAGTCCCATTTCCGCTCCTCCACCCCCCATCCCAATTACAGATGCAGTGGGACACAGCAGCACGGAGTCAGGGGCCTGGATCGTGGCTCTGCTTCAGTCAGCTGTGTGATGGTGGGGCGCCCCTCCCACCGGTGGCCTCAGTTTCCACTAGTGTAAGAAGAGATGGTCTCTCCCAGCTGGAATATCCCTTTTGCTGAGGCCCCTCCCAGTTCTAACATTCTTTGTTCAGAGCTCGGAGAGTGTTCTCTGCCCTTCCCGGCTCTGACGCTGATCCCTCCCATGTTTGATCTCCAGGTTCTAAAGTCCCTTTTCAGCCCCAAGACTGTTCTAATGCCCTTCCTGGCTCCAACGGGCTCAGGTCTCCCCCAGATCCTCATCCCCTAGAAGCCTCTGCCCTGTGTCCTTCCTCCAGCTCCACCTCCTTTTTGCAGCCTCCTCCACCAGCGCCTGCCACATCACACCCAGCCCTGGCCGGATCCTTCAGCCATTCGGAAGTCCAGGGAGGGGGGTGGGCATCAGTGCAGGGGAGAGACCAGCATGGAGATGCTTAAGGAGTGAGCACATGAGTAGAAAAAAGAAGAAAAAGAAAGAGGCTACTCAGGTAGAACTTTAGTATTTCATTTAAACACAACACGTTTCATAGCTCACAGCAACCCGGGGAAGTGGGGGCTCTTATTACCCTATTTTACAGCTAGGGAAACTGAGGCCCAGAGAACCAAACGGCTGGTCCGTTCCTGAAGCGGATGATCCTCCGGCCCTCAGATTGCCCCTCTGTCCAATGGAGGAGCCGAAGGAGATGGTCTCTAACACAGGGGGCCAAAAACCTTTGTGCAGTTTGTCCAAGATCACCCAGCAAGGATGGGAGCCATGGCCTCCTTGCATCAAATGCGTCCCTCCCTGGGAGTCTGAGACAGAGACCCAGAGACAGAGAGAGAAAGAGAGATAGAGACAGACACACAGGAGATACAAAGACAGAGACACAGAAAAAGAGAGACACAAACCCACCCGTCCATCCTTCCTCTGCCCCTCTGAAGCCGCCTGCTGCTCCATCACTTGCTTACCTCGGCAGGATTTGGATCTCCAGATCTTGACCAGTAAGAGGATCATGGCCAGTAAGTGGGAGACATCCCCCAGGATCCGAAAGAGGTTCATGCTGGCGCTGCCCACCCCCAGGGCCGGGGACCCCACACCCTTCCTTTCAGCGCCCTTGGGGAAGGCTTTCGCCTTCTTGGCTCCGGCCCCGATCCCCTCGCCCAAGGAGAGCCGGGACCTTCCCGTGCCCCAGCCCCAGGCTCCCTCGGCAGTCAGCCGTCCAGCCTCCTGCCCTAGCCTCCCCTGGGCCCAGCGCCAAGTCGGGGCTACCAGCGGCCGGGGACCAGTCGGCTCTGTCCCTGGCAGGCAGCCTTCCAGGCTCCTGGGCTCTGCCGGGACACCCTGGCCTCTTCCCCTGTCCCGGAGCAGGCGGTGACGTGGCTGGGCTGGCCGGGGCCTCGGGGGTGGGAGGAGACTGCTGGGGAGCCAGGAAGTGGAGCCTTGGAATCCCGGGCCTCCCCCTTCCTCAACTTGCTGGTGGGCGGCAGGGAGCCTCTGAGGGGCCGGGCTGGGGGAGGAGGAAGGCGGCCGGAGCGGGGAGGGAGGCCCTCCTGCTGAGGTGGCCGGCTCCCCCTCGGGATGCGGGACGTGGCTGGCCGGGCTGGGACTCCCCTCCTGCTTCCTGCCGGGCCCTCCCACCCCACCCGGCTGCTGTGGGGGGATGGAGGGGCTTGGCAGATGGGGCAGAAACCCTGCCCTCCCTCGGGCTCCCCGAGATTTTTCTAGCTTCCTTCCCACACGTCCCCTCTCCCTGGAAGCCCACAGGTCCCCTCTCCCTGGAAGCCCCCGGGTCCCCTCTCCCTGGAAGCCCGCGGGTCCCCTCTCCCTGGAAGCCCGCGGGTCCCCTCTCCCTGGAAGCCCCCGGGTCCCCTCTCCCTGGAAGCCCGCGGGTCCCCTCTCCCTGGAAGCCCGCGGGTCCCCTCTCCCTGGAAGCCCCCGGGTCCCCTCTCCCTGGAAGCCCACGGATCCCCTCTCCCTGGAAGCTCACGGGTCCCCCTCTCCCTGGAAGCTCACGGGTCCCCTCTCCCTGGAAGCCCACGGATCCCCTCTCCCTGGAAGCTCACGGGTCCCCTCTCCCTGGAAGCCCCCGGATCCCCTCTCCCTGGAAGCTCACGGGTCCCCTCTCCCTGGCAGCCCACGGGTCCCCTCTCCCTGGAAGCTCACGGGTCCCCTCTCCCTGGCAGCCCACGGGTCCCCTCTCCCTGGAAGCCCACGGGTCCCCTCTCCCTGGAAGCCCACGGGTCCCCTCTCCCTGGAAGCCCACGGGTCCCCTCTCCCTGGAAGCCCACGGGTCCCCTCTCCCTGGAAGCCCACGGGTCCCCTCTCCCTGGAAGCCCACGGGTCCCCTCTCCCTGGAAGCCCACGGGTCCCCTCTCCCTGGCAGCCCACGGGTCCCCTCTCCCTGGAAGCCCCCGGGTCCCCTCTCCCTGGAAGCCCCCGGGTCCCCTCTCCCTGGAAGCCCCCGGGTCCCCTCTCCCTGGAAGCCCCCGGGTCCCCTCTCCCTGGAAGCCCGC